>NW_006988735.1:12482-14014 GCF_000164805.1 Carlito syrichta
AACTGAATGGAATGTAAAGAAGAATAATGGAATGGATCAGGAGGATTGGAATGGAATGGAGAGGAAAGGCATGAAATGGAATAGAGAGGAATGGAATGGAGATGACTGGAATGCAATGTAATGGAGAAGAATGGATTATACTTGAAAGGAATGGAAAGAATGGAATGGAATGAAATGGAATGGAATGGAATGGAAAAGTTGGGAATTGAGAGGAATGAATGGATTGGAATGGATTGGAATGGAGTTGACTAGAGAGTTATGGACGGAGTGGAATGTAATGTAATGGGGAGTATGGAATGGCATGGAATGGAAAGGAATGCAATGGAATGGAGAAAATGTAATGGAATGGAGAGGAGTGGAGTGGAATGGACTGGAGAGCAATGGAATGGGGAGCCATTGATGGAAAAAATGAAATGGAGAGGAATGGAATGTAATGAAGAGGAATGGAATGCAATGGAGAGGAATGGAATCGAATAGAATTGATTCGAATTGAATGGAGTGAAATGGAATGGACTGGTGAGGGTTGGAATGGAATGGAATGGAATGGAGTGGAATGGAAAGGAGAGGTATAGAATGAAATGGAATGGAATGGAATTGAATGGAATGGAATGGAAAGGATTGGAATGGAATGCAGTGGAATGGAATGGAGAGGAATGGAATTTAGGAGAATGGAATGGGATGGAATGGAGAGGAATGGAATTGAGTGGATTGGAGAGGAATAGTATGAATTTGAATGGAATGGAATGGGTTGGAATAGCATGGATTGGAATGGAATGCAATGGAAGGGAATGGAATGGAGACGATTTGAATGGAAAGGAATGGAGAGGAATGGAATTGAATGGAATGCAATGATAGAGAGCAGAATGAAATGGAGTGGAAACGAACGGAATGGGGAGGACTGGAGTGGAATGGAATGGAATTGTATCGAATGGAATGGATGGGAAAGGAATGGAATGGAGAGGATTGGAAAGGAGAGAAAGGTAATAGAAATGAAATGGAATGTTATAGAGAGGAATGTAAAGGATAGGAATTGAATGGTGAGGAAAGGAATGGAGTAGAATGGAATGGAATGGAATGGAAGGGAGTGGAATGGAATGAAATGGAGATGGTTGGGATGGAATGTAGTGGAATGGAATGAAATGGCATGGAATGCAGTAGAATGGAGAGGCATGGAGTAATGGAGAGGAATGAAAAGGAATGTAATGGAGTGGAATGGAATAGAGTTTAATTGAAGGGAATAGAGAGGAATGGAATGGAATGCAATGGATTCGAGAGGAGTGTAATGGAAAGACATGGAATGGCATGGAATGGAATGGAAGGGAATGGAAATGAATGGAGAGGAATGGAATAGAAAGGAATAGAATGGAGCGGATTGGATGGAGAGGAACGGAATAGAGAGGAATGGAAAGGAAGGGAGAGGAATGGCAGGGTGTGGAAAGGAATGGAGAGGAATGGAATGCAATGGAGAGGAGGGAAATGGAGAGGATTGGAGTGGAATGTCATGGAGAGGAATGGAATTGAATGGAGCAGTA
>NW_006988735.1:14034-14463 GCF_000164805.1 Carlito syrichta
CAATACAATGAAAATGAAAGGAATGGAATGTAGAGGAATGGAATGGAATGTAAAAGAATGGAATGAAATCGAAAGGAATGGAGAGGAATTGAATGGAGTGGAATGCAATGGAGACGATTGGATTGGAATGGAATGGAGAGGAATGGAATGGAGAGGTATAAAATAGAATGGAATCGAAAGGAATGGAATGGTATGGAGGGGAATGGAATGAAGAGGAATGGAATGGAATGGAATGGATTGGAATACAATGGAATGAAATGGCATTGAATGGAGAGAAATGGAATGGAATAGAGAAAAATGGAATTGAATGGAGAGGAATGGTTTTGAATGAAATGGAGAGAATGGTATAAAGATGATTGGAATGCAATGGAGTGGAGAGGAAGGTATTATACTTGAATATAATGGAATGGAATGGATAGGAAAGGAATG
>NW_006988735.1:15001-16944 GCF_000164805.1 Carlito syrichta
TCAATGGGTCACCATCACAAAAGGATGACCAGACACTGGGAAACTATCACAAAGGAGGACTTGTCATGGGAGCAACAATTATGGAGGAGGCTCAGTTGCAAGGACATCCATTACTGAGGAGGGGTAGTCACTAGTGCACATTTTTTAGGAGGGCAAATCAATGGGGAATTAATTATCAATTAGGTTCAATCACAGGGGTTTCCAAATAAAGTAAGGCTAATCACTGGGTAATCTATCATGTAAGAGAACCAGTCACTGAGAATATGATTATAGAAGGAAACTAGTCACAGAGGACCATATTACAAAGGAGGATCAGTTACTAGGTCTTTTTTCTCAGAGCAGGGCCATTCACTGGGGCAACCATCACAGAGAAGGGCCAATCAAATATTCATGCATAAGAGAGGAGGAAAGTCACTGGTACATGAATCACAGAAGAGGGCTTGTCATTGTGGGACCCATCACAGAGGAGTGGCTCCCACTCTGGTATACATAACAGAGGAGGGTTAGTCACAGGGGAACAGATTATGGAGGAGTGTCAATCATTGGGACAACAGTCATACAGGAAGACTATCACTGGGGCAAACATCACAGAACAGGGCCAGTCACTGGAACTGGAACAGTCATCATAACAAAGTTGTAGTCATTGGCCACCCATCACAGAAGAGAACCAATCACTGAGACAACCATCACAGAAGAGGACCAGACACTGAGGCATCACAGACAGAGGAAGCCATGTCACTGGGCACCCATTACAAAGGAGGGGCAGTCACAGGGGTACCTATAAAACAGAAGAGCAAGGCAAGGGGCACCCATTGCATCAGCGGGTCAGTCACAGAGCACCCATTATAGAGGAGGCCCATTAAATAGGGTACTCATCACAGAGGAGGCTTAGTCCCTGGGGCACCTTTCAGAAAGGAAATAAAGTAAATTTGGCACCCATCATATTGGAGGTCCTCTCACTGGGACACCCATGTCACAGAAGGCCATTTACAGAGGAAACAATCTCAGATGGGGACTGGTCAGTGATGCACCAACTACAGAAGAAAGCCAGTCACTCAGGCTTCTATCACAGAAGAGTATTACTCATTGAGGCATAAAACACTGTCACTAAGGAAGCCATCACAGAGGCGGGTCAGTCCCTGGGACAGCAATCACAGAATAGGGCCAGTTATTAGGATACCCATTACAGCAAAGGGCCAGTCATTGAATACACAACACAGAAGTGGGTCAGTCACTGGAGCGCTTATAATAGAGGATTGGCTGTCACTTGAGCTCCCATCCCAGAGATAGGACATTTATGGGAGTACCCCACACTGAGAAGGGCTAGTCACATAGGAACACATTATAGATGAGGCTTAGGCAATTGTACATTTATCAAAGAGAAGACTTATTCCTGGGGACACCAATTTGGAGGAGGACCAGTCACTGGGACACCAATCATGAAGGAGGTTCACTCAGTGGAGGACCCATTATGATGCAGGTCCAATGACTGAGACACCCATTACAGAGGAAGATCAGTTACTTGGACACCCATACCTCCTTATCAGGGTCAGTCAGTGGGACACTAATCATAGAGGATGCACATTGAATGGATCATCCAATGTAGAAGAGGCCCAGTCAATCTAAGACCCATAGCAAAGGAGTGCTACTCAGTATATATGAAGATTGTGGGAGGCCAGCCCCTGCAGAGAGATTTAGAGGGTCCCTTGGAAGGTGTGGCAGCATCAGCGATTATTTTGGAGAAAGAAAGAGAAGAGGGGAGAAAGAAAGAGACTGGACTCCTGCTCAGGTGACCAGAAGCCGTTTAATGGGTGTAATCTCAGGGCTTTTATCCCCAAACTCTGCAAAGTCATCATCACAGGAAACAAAGGTAGCATGTGCCTTTCACATGAACAGGTCCAGGTGTGCAAAGGACACACCCCACGCTCAAGCAATGTTCTTTA
>NW_006988736.1:0-519 GCF_000164805.1 Carlito syrichta
TATCTAGCCAACTGTCAAGCCAGTTGACTTAACTAGGTTACATAACTAGCTAGCCAGATGGCTAGCAGGCTGACATAACTGCCTAGTTCCCTAGCTAGCCAGTTGGATAGCCAGCAGACTTAACTAGCTAGGTACCTACATAGCCCACTGGTTTTCCAGCTGACATAGCTACCTAGTTACCTAGCTAACAAGCTGGCTATTGAGCTGACTGAACTAGGTTGTTTAACTAGCTAGATAACTGACTAGATAGCTAACCTAACTAGCTAGCTACCCAACTAGGCAGCTGGCTAGCCAGGTGAATTAACTGACTGACTTAAGCTAGCAACCTGACTTAACTAGCTGACTTCACCAGCTAACTAGCTGACATGACTAGCTGACTTATATAGCTAACTTCCTAGCTAGCCAGCTGACTTAACTAGTGAAATAACTAGCTAGCCTGATCACTAGCAATCTGACTTAACTAACATTTTAACTAGCTAACCAGTTGGATAGCCAACTGACTTAACGCACTGACATAAC
>NW_006988737.1:0-457 GCF_000164805.1 Carlito syrichta
CAGCTATCTGGTCGGCTAACTAGTGGGCTCACTCGCTTTCCATCAGGTCAGCTAAATATTCGGCTCACTTGCCTGCTCACCGGTCAGCAAACTAGTCGGCTCGCTCGCCAGCCAATAGGTCAACTAACTTGTTGACTCGTTTGCAGGCCAACAGGTCAGTGAACTAGTCGGCTTGCTCACCAACCGACTACTTAAGTCAGCTGACAGTTCAGCTCAATCACTGGCCAAATAGTTAAGGCAGCTCACGCATCTGGTCACTCACCGGTTGACTAGTTAAGTCGGCTCACAGGTCGGCTCACTCACAGGCCGACTACTTAAGTCTGACAAGTTGGTTCACTTGCCAGCCGGTTAAATTCACCTAAACAGTCAGCTCACTTGCTGGCCAACTAGTTAAGTCGGCTGACCAGTTGGCTCACCAACCGGCTGACTAGTTAAGTCAGCTGACCAATTGGCTCAC
>NW_006988738.1:0-584 GCF_000164805.1 Carlito syrichta
CATGAAGTAACAATAGCCAATTGTATTTTTTCTCCTTTCAATAATTCCAATATAGTCAAAACTACCAGTCCGAAATATAATCAGGAATTATATTGCATTCTCTAAGGAGTCCACCTAGTACTTTTGGAGCCTCATACATTTCTGGCAAACTTGGATGATCCAGACTCTTCTAAGCATGACCCATCATGACTTCATTAGTCCATCAGCACGACCTGTTATATTCTGCTTTAAGAATATTGAAGTATCTACACTAAGTTTTAGAAAATATATATCAATAAAAGTTTCAATATGGAACAGCATTGTTCAGCACCGACACATTTGCAATTGATTTCAGTAGATTAAAAATGCACCTGCACATTTAAATTAAATTCATTATTAAATTGGTTAAATAAGCTGAGGTACAAACTTAAAGGTTCTTAAGTCATTATATTCAATGTCTTAAAAGTTCAACTTAAACAGTCCTCTAATGAGAAAGGGAAAATCTTCATGTGTCATTTAAAAGATGGCGCTTCTGAATATTATTCTTCTTGAAGAAAGAGCATTGAAAAGTTTGCTGGCATTTTATAAGTTCACTAAGCAATTAA
>NW_006988739.1:0-454 GCF_000164805.1 Carlito syrichta
GCATGTGCGAGTTCTGGCTGGGCACTGTGGCTAATGGCCATTAGTCTTGTGTTGTGGGAGACCAAGGCGGGAGGCTCCCTGATTCCCAGGATTGTAGACAACCCGGGTGAGGTGACCTGATTTCATCTCAGCAAGAGGATCCCAAAATCGAGTCAGGTGTGGTGGCATCTGAAGTCCCAGTTGCTCGGTGGCTGAGGTAAGGGTACCACCTGAGCCCCTCAAAATGAGGCTCTGGGATACACGATCATGCCACCATGCCCCAGCCCTGTCGACAGAGACATCTCCCATGTGTGTCACAATGGGCATCCATGACTCCCCAGGGAAATGTCCACATTGGCAGGGGACAATGAAGTGATCAGGAGAGAAAGGGAACCTTCCCCCTGAACATGGCAGGCAGGGTGACCAGTACGTAACCTGGCCACAGCATTGCTGGGCAAGCCTTCTGGGACTTGTT
>NW_006988740.1:0-386 GCF_000164805.1 Carlito syrichta
CTGTGATCTGGGAGACGGAGCAGGATGGGACCTTGGGATGGGGCTAGGATGAGCCACGCAACCCCTGCATCTCCTCCCCTGTAGGCCTGTAGGAGGCTGTGGGACGTCACGGCACCCTCAAGCCCCTTTGACTCTGTGTTTGGCTCCAGGCTTTTCGATTCTTCTACATCCTAGATGGTCCAGATAGCCCAACGGTCAGGTTACTGCACACACAGTCACACCCTGCTTTCTTCACCCAGAGGTCCCTTCTGGAGTCGAGAGAAATGTAGGTGAGATAGACAATGGCAGGGGCCTCGTGCGCAGGGCCATTCATGTCCCTCGGCATTCTCCCTGAAGCATCCCAACCTACATGTGCACAGAGCTGGAAAATCTGTCACTCCTGCCAC
>NW_006988741.1:0-570 GCF_000164805.1 Carlito syrichta
GTGAAAGGCAACCAGGCTGAATGTGGGGACGACAGAGTGGTGTCGGTGCTTCAAGGAGCCCCAGGTGTCCAGTGAGGCCCAAGGAGGAAGAGCATTCCTCTGTATAGCCCCGCTCCAGCTGTCGGAGGTGCCACTAGAGTTTATCCTTGCTCTGAATCACCCTCTCTGGCCCTTCTTTCCCTCCTTCCAGTCTTGGCTTTTCCATTTACCAGCTTAATATCCTTGGACGAGTTAGCCAGCCTCTCTGGGCCTCAGTTTTCTCATCTGTAATATGGAGATAATTGCCCTTTTCTCTAAGAGATTTATTATAAGGTACAGTGTAAGAAAGCACTTCCTAAACTACTAAGCTTATGGAAAAAACTGTTGTTATTGTAATCTCATTTAAAGTTTTCCCACTTCTTCCTATTTTCAGGAAGCAGGTTGGAAAAGAAGAGCTGGTCCTCACACTTCAGAAACGTCCTATAAAGGAGAGTTAAGCTGCCCCTCCCCTCAGCCAAAGCATCTCGTCAGAGCCTTTGGCTTTCATAGATGTTGAGATGACACGAATTTTGCAACACACCCTTTTGGACA
>NW_006988742.1:0-410 GCF_000164805.1 Carlito syrichta
ACTCAGGCCATCCTCTCGCCTCGGCCTACCAGAGTGCCAGAATGACAGACGTGAGCACCCGAGCCCAGCCTCCACAGCCCTCTCGGGGCCACAGAGCAAGGCCCGCTCCCTTCTGATAACCTGGGATCCTGGAGAGTGTGAATGGAATCTCCTGCTGAGACCTCATCTGGGGGTAGCACTTGGTGCAGGGGCATGTGTCTGCTGCGGTGCACAGATCTCTGCCCTCCTCGTTCCCCAGGGTGGACCCACTCACTCCTCTCAGGTATTGCATCAGGGATAGGGAGGTCGTGACTCTCAAACATTCGAGGAGGCAAGGACGGCAGGGCTATTCACACCTGTCTCCTCTGCACTAGGTGAGGCCGAGACGAGAAAATGGCCATATCCCAGGAGCTCGAGACCAGGGTGGACAC
>NW_006988743.1:0-379 GCF_000164805.1 Carlito syrichta
CTTGCACCTACCTAGCCTGCTGACTTGACTAGCTGTTTTAACTAGCTAGGTACCTAGCTAGCTATCATATAGCTAGCTGACTTAACTGACTTTACTAGCTAGCTAACTGACATGTCTAGCTGACATAACTAGCCAGCCACCTTGCTAACCAGCTGAAATAACTAGCTGAAATAGCTAGCGAGCCAGCTGGCGGCCGATCTGACAAAACTAGGTTTTTAACTAGCTAGTCAGCTGCCTAGATCACTGACTTAACCAGTTGACTTAACTAGCTAGCCAGCTGGATGTCTAGCTGATTAATCTATCTGACAACTAGCTGGCGAGCTGGCTAGACAGCTGAATTAATTTCCTAGCTACCTAGTTAGCCAGCAGCCTAGACAGC
>NW_006988744.1:0-438 GCF_000164805.1 Carlito syrichta
ATACATTTATTTATTTACCCAATATTTCTTAACCCATTACCCATTTAGTAAAACGCACAAACAAAAAAAGTGCAGCTCACTGCCACATTCATTTAATTTTATATAAACACTTTTTTTTGAGACTGAGGCAAATCTGACTAGCTTCAAAGGTGAAAATAAAATATGAAAACTATTCTTGGAGTTATTTCTAAACAGAACTTGCCTCTAATCCTAGAAAGAATTGCTTTATAAAAATTTTTTAAAAGAAGAGAATTACTATATTTTGTAATATTTTTCTTCTTTTTTTTTTTCTTTTTTCTTCTTTTAATCTTGGGATAAGTGCTGCATCCACGAGCACCACTGGTGAACCTTCTCAGGTTAAACAGGACAAGGATTAAACAACATTACCTCCCACCCCAGGAATTATGCTGGTTATTATGATTCAAAGATAGCTAAGAT
>NW_006988745.1:0-375 GCF_000164805.1 Carlito syrichta
TACTTATTCTTACATGTTCAAATTCAGTCACCCTCAAAGCACTCTTCGCTTGATGCAAGAAACCTATCGAGACACTTTTTCCACTACTCAAAACATTTTCTAGACTCGTCAGTTTTGATGCCTTTTAGTGCTTCTGCTGTTTTCTGTTTCACCTCTTCTACACCCACAAGATGTTTCCCTTTGAAGACTTTTTCCCAGAGAAACAGAAAAATGTCGCTCTGGGTGAGATCAGGTGAATAGGGAGGGTGGGGTATGGAGGTCATGACATTTTTGGTCAAAAACTGATGAATACTCAGGACGGTGTGGGCAAGTGCACTCATAAACCACCATAATAAAATGGGCAAATGTGTTGAGTCTCCAAAAAAAAAAAAAATA
>NW_006988746.1:0-376 GCF_000164805.1 Carlito syrichta
AAAAAGAGCATGAATAGCCAAAGCAATTCAAGCAAAAAGAACAATTGTGGAGGCATGTGCCTGACTTCCAGTTATACTATAAGGTTATAGCAACTAAAGCAGCATGATACTGGTACAAAAATATGCAGATGGTTCTATGGAACATAACTGAGATTCAAGAAGTAAAACCAAATGCTTGCACGTATACTGATCTTCAACAAAGTCTACAAAAATCAGCAATGTGGGAAAGGATACTCTAATTCAATGAATGGTACTGGGAAAATTGGCTAGCCATATGTAGAAGAATGAAACTGGTCATCTCTCTCTTACCACATATAGAAATTAACTCAAGATAGATTAAAGACTTAAATGTAAGACCTGAAACTATAAAAATCCA
>NW_006988746.1:1680-2713 GCF_000164805.1 Carlito syrichta
AAAAGAAGAAATACATTGACTTGAAAAAAAAAGTCACATATTTATCCAGCTGCTCTTTTTATTCATTTTCCCCATGGTCATGTATATAGTAAATGGCTGAGTAAGAATCTGAAAGGAACTTTGTCCCTTGCTCTATTTAATAGTATTCACCAAACCACATCTGGCCCACATACACACACATGTTTATAACAGTATCACCCTGAGACATCCTTTCCAGGTCTTCTGTATCCTGATGCCAATATAGGTAGGCAGATGTTTTGACCCCTAAAGAAACCTCAGCACGATTTGAAACAAATTCGTCTTTCTGCATAGATTGCACAATTAATCCACTACTAATCCAGCAACTTTGTGCCTGGACATAGTATTTACTTTCGTGTATTTGTCATTTCACCAGGAATATGCAATACTAAAATTAAAATATTGCAAAAAAAGAAAGGTGATAAAGCAGAATGTTATTCCAAAATTATATAAATGTTAATTTATTATTCAAATATGAAGACACATGAGTAAGGACATACTTCAACATAAAGTAGAATTGTTATCAGAGCAGGGAAGATTGTGGCTGGCAGCAGGCCTAAAGTCAAAAATACTAGATATTCCCCATGAAGACTGGAGAGCAAGAAGATATTTATGAAGATTTTCTATAATAAATAAATTATCAATAATTATAACGTCAAATAAAAATTGGCATTTAACATTTTAAAAAATCAGGAGATAAGATTTCAGTTGATTGTTGCATTAAAAAAAAATGTACAAGAAATAACAGAAAAAGTAAAGAAGGCTAATATTTTTGTTTTGCCCAAAGTGTGGTAGTTACAAATTAGTTTTTTTAGAAAACACAAATTAAAATTAGGAAAGTTAAAATTTGTATAATATCCAACAGAAGAAGAAAATAAAGTATTCGACTTTCAGACATCAGAAGATTTTAAAAAAAAAAAACTACATGAAATCATGGAAAGTAAGTAAGAAAAATAAAAGTGTTTAAAGAAATAAAATGCAGACAGGCATGGTGGCACATGCCTGTAATCTCACT
>NW_006988747.1:0-375 GCF_000164805.1 Carlito syrichta
ACCAACCACAGAGAAGGGTCAGTCACTGGAGTGCCCCATACAGAGCAAGCCTAGCCACTGCAGCATCCAGCACAGGGATAGGCACAGAGGCACTCATTACAGAGGAGGTTCAGTCACTGGGACACCCATCACAGAGGAGGACAAATTCCTGATGCACTACCGTGGAGGAGGCCAAGTCACTAGAGATCCCATTACAGAGCCGGGTGCATCATGAGGCACCTATCACAGAGGAAAGCCACACACTAAGGCATTCATCTCAGAGGAGAGGCTGTCATTGGAGTACCAATTACGCATAAGGGCTGGTCACTGTGGGATTTATTATGAAGGAGTGCCAGTCAGTAGATGACCAAATACAGATGAGATCCCATCACTGCA
>NW_006988748.1:0-456 GCF_000164805.1 Carlito syrichta
AGGTCATCAAAAATAAATCCAATGATTAGCCATGCATGGTGGTGCAGGCCTGTGGTTCCAACCATTCTGGGGATGGAGACAGGAGGATCACCTGAGCACGGCCAGTGGAGTCCATGGTGACTGTGAGCATGCCCCTGCACTCAAGACTTATAGACGTTAATTTGATACCAAATAATAATAATCACCACCACCACCACCACCACCTCTGCCACCCAGTGTGAGGTGTCATCCTCAGGAATGGGAGAGGAAAATGCACTTACTGGCCTGTCATTCATGGGAGATTACAAAGGTGGGCACCGGGCTCATCCATCCTGCACCTTCGGCCACATGCCCCAGAAGGTCTGCCTCCAACCTCTCCACATTTTTGCCTCACAGGAAAGACATGGGTGAGCTCACGGAACCGACGTCCCTGAGCTAGAGCCATCGTTGGGCACAGAGCAATCAAGGTGGTCTGGC
>NW_006988749.1:0-390 GCF_000164805.1 Carlito syrichta
TGATAGTAAATTATGCCTCATTCTGTCTGCAAATAAGCATGATCGCTCCAGACTACACAGGAAAATATCCTTTCATATTCTCCTGCTCCTCCACCTCCTCTTCCTCCTTCTATTCCTTCTTCTTTATTTGATAATAACTTATGCCTCATTCTGTCTGCACATTAAGCATGATATCTCCAAGAAAATATGCAGGAAAATATCCTTGCACATTCTCCACCTCCTCCTCTTCCTCCTCCTCCTTCTTCTTTAGTTGATAACAAACATGCCTCGTTCTGTCTGCACATAAGCATGATTTCTAGACTACACAGGAAAATGTCGTTGCACATTCTACTCCTCCTCCTCCTCCTCCTCCTCCTCTTTTTGCCTCTTTTGTGGGATAAGCCTCAAAAA
>NW_006988750.1:0-399 GCF_000164805.1 Carlito syrichta
GGCTAGCCAGCTCATTAACTAGTTAAAAAGTTAGTTAATTCAAATGGCTAGGAAGCTGTCTGGCTAGTTATTTCAGCAAGTATAAAGTCAACTGTCTAGCTAGGTAGCCAGCTAGTAAGTCAGCTAGTTATGTCAGCTAGCTAGCTTGTAAAGGCAGCTAGTTAAGTCGGCTAGCTAGCTAAATAACTAGCTAGGATGGTAGCTAGTTGTTTCAGCTATTAATGTCATCTGGTTTGCTAGGTAGCTAGAGAGTTAAGTCTTCTAGGTACGTCAGCTGGCTAGCCTAGCTAAGTCAGCTAGTTAAGTCAGCTGTCTAGCCACCTGCCTAGCTGGGTAGCTAGCTAGTTAAGACAACTGGCTAGCTAGCTGGCTAGCTAGTTAAGTCACCTAGTTAAATCA
>NW_006988751.1:0-368 GCF_000164805.1 Carlito syrichta
GTTAACCTATAAGGAGGTGCTTGTGTATAAGGAGGTGTTTGTGTTTAAGTAAGCAAAACACGTTAGAGTATTTTTTCTGTTTTTATGATCTGCACTGTAGTAATCTTTTTCTAGCATATTGTTGTCTCCATTTATTCAAACTTTTAAAATGCCTATTAATAAATTCTGTAGATACTTTTATTAGGTTTGGAACATTTGTGGTCAAGATTATTCCTAGTTAAGATTATCCCCTCCTCTCATTACATGTTCTGGTTGGTTGATATTTATTTGGAGACTTTACTCAATTTTCTAATAATATTTTGGTTAGCTACCTTAGATTTTCTAGGTGGAAAATCTTGTTTTGTGTAGCACATTATTTCCAATAATTA
>NW_006988752.1:0-442 GCF_000164805.1 Carlito syrichta
TGGCACTGTCATTAAAAATAAGATTGTTTTTAAGTGTAAACATTACGAGTCAGAAGGAATAGTCGTTACTGCTTAACAGACATGTTAACTGAAAATAACAGCAGAGAGAGTGGTCCTCCAAAGAAATGAGTTTATTCAGTAATAAAGAGAAGGATTATAACCTGAAATATGAGTGCTGTGATAGGTCATAGGCATAGCTGGGGAGGTTGAGCAAAAGGAAACTTTTAAAGGCAAAAAAAAAGTACACACAGGATTTGAAACAAAAGTTATTTGGCTACAGGGCTCATTGTGGGTGATGGTGTATGTACTGTTTCTAGGAGAGGGTCTTCATGGGAGGGACCTGACTGCAAGGTTTTGGCTTAGCCTACTTGCAAGGTCATGGATGGACTGAATGTGATTAGAAAGATGTCCTCCTAGAAGTGGCCTTAATCAAGTCAGTGTC
>NW_006988753.1:0-669 GCF_000164805.1 Carlito syrichta
AGGCAATCCACTCACCTCTGCCTCCCAAAGGTGCGGGATTACAGGAACTTGCTTTCAATGACCCAAATCACAGTGACTTAGGGAAATAAAATTTGTGAGCCGGGTGCAGTGGCTCATGCCTATAATCCCAGCACTTTGGGAGGCTGAGGCCAGAGGATTGCCTGAGCTCAAAGGTTCGAGATCAGCCTGAGCTACATGGTGAGACCTAATCTCTACAATAAATCAAAAAATTAACCGGGCATGGTGACACATGCCTATGGTTCCAGCTACTTAGAAGGCTGAGGTGGAAGGATCGCCTGAGTCCAGCAGGTCAAGGCTGCGGTGGCCTGTGAGTCTGCCAATGCACTCCAGTCTGGGGGGGGGCAGAGTAAGACTCCAACTCCAAAAAAAAAGAAAGAAATTTGTGTACAAAAAAAAAAAGTTGGGAATCCTTGTCTTTCCTCATCATAAAGATTTTCTTTCGCCGGGCTCAGTGGCTCAGCCTGTCATCCCGCGCCTTGTGAGGCTTAGGTGAGTGAATTGCCTGAGCCCGCGGATTCGAGACCCGCCTGGGCAACTTGACAAGACCTCGTCTCTACAATAAATCAAAAATTAGCCGGGCGTGGTAGCGCGCGCGTCTGTAGTTCCAGCTACTTGGAAGGCTGAGGCGGAAGGATCGCCGGAGGCCAG
>NW_006988754.1:0-329 GCF_000164805.1 Carlito syrichta
ATATCCAGAAGACATGCTCTCACTCATAAACGGACCTTGAACAATTATCATAACACTGTAAGAAAAGGATCGGCAGTAGAGGGAAACTGCTGGGGGTGGGGGAGGCAGGATTGGCAGTTGTGGGAAAACGCCAGGGGAGGAGGCCACACCTCATCCACAAGGGCACCTGCATAATGACCATTTGCATACCTAACCCTGAATTGTACCCCACATCTTTAAAATAAAAAAATTAAAAGGCAAAAAAGGAAAGAGAAAAAAATTATACACTGGAAGAAAAAAACAACATATATCCAGAAGAGGGAACAGACACACTTGACCCTTCCCCTCAC
>NW_006988755.1:0-329 GCF_000164805.1 Carlito syrichta
GTGTCTAAGTGACTTCCTGTCTTCTATTATCAGAACCCCTGTGACTGAGCCCTATCAATGGGTGTCCCAGTGACTAAGCTTCTTCTGTGACAGATCCCTAAGGGGCTGGGCTTCATCTGTGATGTGTACCCCAGCGAAAAGCAATACTCTGTTATGGGAGTTTCAGGGCCTGGCCCTCTTTTAATATAGATTTCTTACTGATTGGCCTTCCTTTGTGAAGATTGCTTAATTCACTGACTCCGGAATATGATGGGTGCTTCAGTGACTACCTCTCCTCTGTGATGTATTTACCAATGATTCAACATCCTCCATTATACGTGCTACACTGA
>NW_006988756.1:0-352 GCF_000164805.1 Carlito syrichta
GCTGGAGCCCAACCGAGAAGGGCCCCAGCCCTCTCTCCCCAAGGCCATCCTGGAGCCTTGGGTTTAGAAGTGCCCTGGCCCTCTCACACCGGGGCCCTCTTGGAGCCCCAGCCCAGAACCCTGGCTCTGTCACCCCAGGGCCCTCCTGGAACCCTGGGCCCTGAGCCCCAGCCCTCTCACCACAGGGCCCTCCTGTAGCCCTGGGCCCAGAGCCCTGGGCCTCTCACCCTGGGGCCCTCCTGGAGCCTGGGGACCACAAAGTCCTGGCCATCAAACCCCGGGTCCCTCCAGGAAACCCAGGCTCAGAAGGGCCCAGGCACTTTCAGCCAGGGCTTTCCTGGAACCCAGGGCC
>NW_006988757.1:0-1993 GCF_000164805.1 Carlito syrichta
AGGAGATCATGGATGGCCATGGGACACCAACCACAGAGCAGGAGCAGTCACTTGGTTCAACAATCACAGAGGAGAGACAGTTACTAAGATACTCATCACAGAGGAAAACCATTACTGTGGCACCCATCACAAAGGAGGGTTAATCACAAGGATATCCATATGGATGAGGGTCAGCCAATGGGGCAGCGATCACAGAGGAGGGCCAGTCACTGTGACACCCCCCATCACACAGGTGAGCCAGTCACTGTGACACCCCCCATCACACAGGTGAGCCAGTCACTGGGGCACACATCACAGAGAACTGTCAGTCACTGGGACATATATTACAGAGGAGGGCTAGTCAACGTGACACCCATTAGAGAAGAAGGCTAGTCACTCTGGCACACATCACAGAGGAGAGCTAGTCACTGGGACAACCATCACAAATGAAAGCCAGTCATATGGGCACAAAAAAACAGGCAAGATCCAGTCACTCGGTCACCCATCACAGAGAAGGAATTGTCACTGGGGCACCCATTGAAAAGAGGCACAGTCATTGGGGTTCTGATCACAGAGGAGGGCCTGTCTTAGGTACCCATCAAAGTAGGCCCAATCACTGTGGTATAAATTACAGAGAAGGGCTCCTGGTCATCAGTGCATGCATCAGAGAGGAGGCAAAGTCACTGAAGCATAAATAAAGCAGTGCCAGTCATTGAAGCACCCATCACAGAGGAGGGTCATTCACTTGAGCACTCATTAGGAGGAAGCACCATCACTGGGTCACCCATCAAATAGGAGGGCTAGTTACTTGGGCACTCACCACAGAGGAGAGTCAGTAACTGAGGAACCTAACACAGAGGAGGGCCAATAACCAAGCCACCCATCACAAATGAGGCCCAGTCACTGGGATACCCATTAGAAGAAGGGACAACCATTCGGGCACTGAAATTAGAGTCAGGTCACATAATCACCAATCACAGAGCAGGCCTAGTCATTTGGGCACTGATCACAGAGGAAGACACATTATTGGGGTACCCATCAAAGAAGATAGGTAGTTACTGAGACATTCATCACAGAGGAAGACCAATCTCTGTGGCACCCATCATGCAGAAGGGCAAATGACTGTGGCGTACATCTCAGAGGATTGCCAGTAACTGGGCACTCATTATGGAGGAAGGTCAATCATTGAGGGTCAGTCACTGGGGCACCTATCACAGAGAAAGGCAAGTCAAAGGGGCACCCATTTTAGAGGAGTGCCATTTACTGGCACACCACCCAAAAATAAGGACTCGTCATTGCAGCACACATGATGAAGGAAGGTCTGTCACTGGGACACCCAACACAGAAGACAGCCAGTCTCTTGGATGCCCATCACAGAGGAGAGGCAGTCACAGGGGCACCCATAACAGAGGATAGCCAGTCATTGGGGCACCCATCACAGAGGAGGCCATTCACTGGGACACACATCAGAGGGAAGGGCCAGTCTCTAGGGTACCCATCAAAGAAGAGGGCCAGTAATTGGAGCACGAATTACAGAGCATAGTCAGTCACTGGTGTTCCTATCAAGGAGGGCCAGTCAATGAGCCTTCAAACTGAGAAGGGACAGTAACTGAGGCATTCATCATGGAAGAGGCCCAGTTACTGGGGCAGCCATCACAGAAGAGGGCCATTCACTGAGGCACCCACCACAGAGAAGGGCCAGTCACAGGGGCACCCATTAGTAGGAGGGCCAGACACTGGGCACCAGCTACAAGGAGGGCCAGTCACTGAGGCAACCATCACAAAGGAGGCCAAGTCACTTAAGCACCCACCCCAGAGGAGGGACAGTCATTAGGGCACTCATAAGGAGGGCCAGTCACTGGGACGATGATCACAGAGGAGGGCCACTCACTGGGTCCCCATGAAGATGAGGCCCAGTCACTAGGGAATCCTCACAGAGGAGACCTGGGCACTAGGGCACCTATCACAGAGGAGGGCCAGGCAATGGAGGACCCAATAGGAGGAAGCCAAGTCA
>NW_006988758.1:0-315 GCF_000164805.1 Carlito syrichta
GACACCCCTCCTCCAGGCTGGAACAGGCACAAACACGTCAGATCTGAGTGGGAGATTTGATAGCAGCAGTGAGTAGGGCGAGTCAGGATTTGATCCAACCTCCTCCCACAGTAGTTCCCGAGGCATCTGACTCATGCTGATTGCAACCCTATCAGCCTGCACTGAGAAAAGAGAG
This sequence comes from Carlito syrichta, assembly GCF_000164805.1. Classification (NCBI taxonomy): domain Eukaryota; kingdom Metazoa; phylum Chordata; class Mammalia; order Primates; family Tarsiidae; genus Carlito; species Carlito syrichta. The sequence goes on from NW_006988758.1 coordinate 176, forward strand.
TAGGGACTGCAGACCAGAGCAACTCCTTAAGGCAGAGGTCCGAAAGGAATCTGGAGTCACAGAAACAGCCACAGAGCAAGTTTTTTTTTCTTCTTGTTTGTTTTTTTGTTTTTAATTTTAGCTATTTTTTCTTCTCTCCA
>NW_006988759.1:0-311 GCF_000164805.1 Carlito syrichta
GAAATGGAATGGATTGGATTTGATAGGAATGGACAGGAATTGTATGGAGAGTAGCTGAAAGAAAATTGGGGGAATTGAGTGATAAGGAATGGAAAGGCAAGGAAAGAGATGGAATGGAATTTAGAGGAATGAGATGGAGAGGAATGAAATGAAATAAATGGAATTGAGAAGAATGGAATGGAAAGGAAAGGAATTCATTGGATGGAATAGAATGGAATGAAGAGGAATGAAATGGAGAGGAATGTATTGGACTGGAATGAAATGTAGTGGAATCGAATGGAATGGATTAGAATAGAATGGATAGAGAGGAA
>NW_006988760.1:0-543 GCF_000164805.1 Carlito syrichta
CAGCTGGCTAGCTAGTTATTTCAGCTAGTTAATTCAGCTGGCTAGCTAGGTAGCTAGCTACTTAAGTAAGCTAGTTTTGTCAGCTAACTGACTAGTAAAGTCAGCTAGATAAGTCAGCTAGCTAGATAGATAACTAGCTAAGTATCTGGCAAGTTATTTCAGCTAGAAAAGTCAACTGACCAACTAGGTAGATGCAAGTTAAGTCAGCTAGTTAAGTCAGCCGGATGGATAGTTAAGTCAGCTAGTTAAGTAAGCTGTCTAGACATCTGGCTAGCTAGTTACATCACCTAGTTAAGCCAGCTCACTAACCAGCTGGATACGTAATTATCTAAATAGGTAAGTCATCTGGCAAGCATACAGGATACGTATGTAGCTAACTATTTGAGTCTGCTGGCTAGCCAGAAAGCTAGTGATGTGAGCTAGTTAAATCAGCTGACTAGTCAGCTTTCTAACGAGTCCAGTCACCTAGTTGTGTCAGCTGGCTATCCAACTGGCTAGCTTGTGAAACCAACTAGTTAATTCATCTGGCTAGCCAGCTGGCTA
>NW_006988761.1:0-308 GCF_000164805.1 Carlito syrichta
AAAGTTGGTGGATTGGCAGACAATCGGGCTGTGGCTTTGGGAGGCCAAGGCAGGGGACCGTTGGAGCCTGGGAGTTCAAGACCAGCCTGGTCCATGAAGCCAGAACTTTTTGCTCCCCAGGATGCAAATACTGGAGTATTGCCTGGTGGCATCCATGGTCCTGACTACACAGGATGCAGTGGCTTCCATCCCGGGTCGTTATTTGCATCTCCCCCGACCACAGAATTTGCGAGTCCAGACCAGGCACCCTGGTTCATGGCCATCACCTCCAAGTCCTGGGAGCCCGAGGTGGGAGGCTGCCTGGGACC
>NW_006988762.1:0-442 GCF_000164805.1 Carlito syrichta
AGCATGAATCTGGGGAATGGGAGTCCTCATATACAGGAAACTTCAAAACCTCTTGCTAAGGCCGAACAAGGAATCTCTGTTACACATATCCTCTATCCTAAAAATCTACAGGGCGTCATTCTAAGGGCTAAACAAGAATCAGGGTTTTGAAGCAGAAATCTCGGTAATGGGAGTCTTCATATACAGGACACTACACAGCCTCTACCTAAGAAAGGATAAGGAAATCTGGTTTTCACGAGTCCTCAATGCCAAAAATCTACTGGGTGTCTTGGTAATGGCTAAACAAGAATCAGGATTTCGAAGCAAGGATCTGGGGAATAGGAATCCTCATATATAGGAAACTACACGGCCGTATTCTTCCTTCGCTGGAGGCTGTGTAGTATCCTGTATATGAGGACTCCATTTCCCCAGATTCCTGTTTTGAAACCCTGATTCTTGTTTA
>NW_006988763.1:0-303 GCF_000164805.1 Carlito syrichta
AATGGAATGGAATAGATAGAAAGTTAACGGAGAGGAATAGAAGGGAATGGATTGAAGAAGAGTGGAATGGATGGAATGGTATGGAATGCAATGGAATGGAGAGGAATGTAATCAAATGGAAAGGAGTGGAAAGGAATTGAATGGAGAGGGATGCAATGGAATGGAATGTAGAGGAATGAAATATAGAGGAATGGAATGGAAAGGAAGGAAAGGAATGGAATAGAATGGTGAGGAAAGGAATCAAGTGCAATGGAATACAGTGGAATGGAGAGTAATGGAATGGAATGGTGTGTAATGAAATGG
>NW_006988764.1:0-302 GCF_000164805.1 Carlito syrichta
ACCAGACCAGCCTGATAATGAGCCATCATAACTTGCCAGGCACCTAACTAGCCAGCTGGCTAACCAGCTGTCTTATCTAACTGAATTAACAAGATATCTATCCAGCTAGCCTGCTGGCTTAACTAGTTATTCACCTAGCTACCCAGCTGGCTAGCAAGCTAACTTAACTCACTGAGATAACTAGCTATCTACCTAGCTAACCAGTTGGCTAGCCACTTGAACTAATTAGCTGACTTAACCTTCTAGCCAGCTGGCTAGCCAGCTCACTCAACTAGCTGACTTAAATAGTTAGCCAGCTGGCT
>NW_006988765.1:0-398 GCF_000164805.1 Carlito syrichta
GAAAAAAGTCCTTGCACATTCTTCTTCTCCTCCACATCCTCCTCTTCCTCCTCGCCCTCCATCTTCTTCCATAGTTGATAATAAATTATGCCTCATTCTGTCTGCACATACGCATGATCTCTCCAGATGACACAGGAAAATATACTTGCACATTCTCCTCCTCTTCCTCCTCCTCCTCCCCCTCCACCACTTCCTCCTCCTCCTTCTTTAGTTGATAGTAAATTATGCCTCATTCTGTCTGCAAATAAGCATGATCGCTCCAGACTACACAGGAAAATATCCTTTCATATTCTCCTGCTCCTCCACCTCCTCTTCCTCCTCCTATTCCTTCTTCTTTGTTTGATAATAAGTTATGCCTCATTCTGTCTGCACATTAAGCATGATATCTCCAGGAAAAT
>NW_006988765.1:1452-2445 GCF_000164805.1 Carlito syrichta
CACTCTGTCTGCACATAAGCATGATCTCTCCAATATACACAGAAAATGTCATTGTACATTCTCCTCCTCCTCCACTTCCACTCCCTCTTCCTTCTTCTTTAGTTGATAACAAATTGTGCCTCATTCGTCTGCACATAAGCATGATATCTCCATACTACACAGGAAAATGTCCATGCGCATTCTCCACCAACTCCTCCTCTTCCTCGTCCTCCTTCTCCTTCTTTACTTGATAACAAACTATGCCTCATTCTGTCTGCACATAAGCATGATCTCTTCAGACTACACAGGAAAATGTCATTGCACATTCTATTCCTCCTCCTCCTCCTCTTTTTTCTTCTTTTGTGGGATATTGCTCAGGGATGGTGGAGTAAAATAGGAGAAAAAATAAAAAGGCATCCTTGGCTTCTTTCTCCACTAGAACCAAGTTTTTGCCATTAAGTATGATACTTACTCTTCATTTGGGGTAAAAATCCTGTCAAATTAAGAAAGTTTTCTTTCATTCCAAACTTACAAGAGTTGTTGATCTAACATGACTGCTAATTTTTACATTGTTTATTCTTTACTTGACAACATATTGTACCTCATTGTGTTTGCACATAAGCATGATCTCTCCAGATTATGTAGTAAAATATCCTTGCACATTCTCCTCCTCCTCCTCCTCCTCCTCCTCCTCCACCATCTCCTCCTCCTCTTTCTTCTTCTTTTGAGGGATTACCCTCAAGAATGGTGGGGTAATATGGGTTAAAAATAAAAGACATCCTTGGCTTCTTTCTTTCTCTAATGGAACGAATTTTTTATCATTACACATGATACTTACTCTAGATTTGGTGTAAACATACTGTCAAATTAAGAAAGGTTTCTTTCATTCCTAATTTACAAGAGTTTTTGATTCAAGAAGACTGCTAATTTCTACATTTATTCTTTAATTGATAATATATTATGATTAAACCTGTGTGCACATAAGAATGATCTCTCCAGAATACACAGGAAAAC
>NW_006988766.1:0-971 GCF_000164805.1 Carlito syrichta
CTTAAATAGTTAACTAACTAGATAGCTACCCAGCTAACAAGCTGACTTAAATAGTAAACCGAAGTGCTAGCTAGCTGACTTAACTAGCTAGATAACGAGTTAGCTTAATCATTATCTAATGTGTTAGCTAGGTGACTTAATCATCTGACTTATCTCGTTAGCTAATGCGCTGGCTAGGTGTCTCATCCAGCTGATTTAACAAGTTGCCTAGTCAGCTGCCTTAACTAGCTGAGTGAACCAGCTAGCCAGTTGTCTAGCCAACTGACTTAACTAGCTCTCTATCTAGCTAGCCAACTGGCTAGCCAGCTTACTTAAGTAACTGACTTAACTAGCAGCTGCTTGCTAGGCAGCTGACTTAAATATTTAGCTCACTAGCTAGCAATTTATTTAGTCAGCTGTCTTAAATAGTTAACTAACTAGATAGCTACCCAGCTAACAAGTTGACTTAAATAGTAAACCGAAGTGCTAGCTAGCTGACTTAACCAGCTAGATAATGAGTTAGCTTAATCATTATCTAATGTGTTAGCTAGGTGACTTAATCATCTGACTTATCTCGTTAGCTAATGAGCTGGCTAGGTGTCTCATCCAGCTGACTTAACTCGTTAGTTATCTAGCTAGCTAGCTGAGCATCCAGCTGACTTAACTCATTAGCTAGCTAGCTAGCCTACTCAACCAGATGACTCAACCCATTTGCTAACTAGCTAACTAACTGACTCACACAGCTGACTTAACCCATTAGTTAACTAGCTAACAACCTGACACAACCTGCTGACTTAAATCTTTAGCTAACTAGTTAGCTAACTGTCTTAACCAGCTGACTAAATTAGAAGCTGACTTAACTAGATGAATCAGCTAGCTGACTTAACTGGCTGACTTAATAGTTAGCTAGCTGACTTAACTACGTGAATTAAATAGTTAACTAACTAACTAACCAAATAACGAACTGACTTAATTAATTAGCGAACTATTTA
>NW_006988767.1:0-323 GCF_000164805.1 Carlito syrichta
GGAGTGCAGGGGCCACTCCCGGCCACCACAGCCTCAACCTGCTGGGCTTCAGTGATCCTTCCGCCTCAGTCTTCTGAGTAGCTGGAATTAGAGGCATACGCTATCATGCCTCGCTTTTTTTAAATTTTATTGTAGAGATGAGGTCTCACCTGCCCAGGCGGGTCTCAAACCTGTGGGCTCAAGCAATCCACTCACCCCAGCCTCCAAAAGGCGTGAGATTAAAAGCTGAGCCACCGACTGGCTCTCCCTTGAATTTTATAATATTTTTATTTAATGTATTTTGAATCTAGGTTATTGGTGTGCAAATATTTGTGACTTTTATG
>NW_006988768.1:0-353 GCF_000164805.1 Carlito syrichta
ACCTCACCATAATTAGCACTAACTGTTCTTCCTGTTAATAGCACTCCATCTCAGGATATTAGTATATCTCAATGCCTCATCTCTTTGAAGTATTCTTTTCACATGCCACTTTTTAAGTCAGACGTATATAGAAATGAGACTACCATATGTATTTATTGGAATTTGTGTTTACATACCTCAGAATATAATTTCCATGAAGGCAGAAATTGTATGCTTTCTTCAGTTTTGTCTCATTCTGACCTTTGTATAATGTTTGAACCACAGATGACATTCAATAAATATTTGTTGTATGATTTTTTTGAGGATAAATATCACCATAATCCTAAATTTGTTCCTGAACTATGCAGCATCAG
>NW_006988769.1:0-321 GCF_000164805.1 Carlito syrichta
AAAAAGGGAAATTTAGATTGGAAAAGTGCCAATCAGGAGAAAACATGTGAAAAGGGGAATGGGTGTTCTCATTTAGGACCTTGGGTTCTTGTCTGGAACTTGCTGCTTCAGGCAAAATGGGGAAGTTTTACGGAGGACCCATCCTAACTATCTGCCTTACCAGTTTCTTCCTTCCTCTTCTCCCAATAGTGTATTGTGATCAATTAAAAAAAAAAAATGGGTTGCTGGAATTACCTAAGTTATTTCTTATTTTAAATATTTTGTTTGTTTTAGGACAGTTTTAGTTTGTCAGAAAAACGGTGAAGCTAGTACAGAGAGTTC
>NW_006988770.1:0-901 GCF_000164805.1 Carlito syrichta
TGACTAGTGGTTAATGAGTTAGCTAGGTGACTTAACTTTGTAGATGACGAGTCGGCTGACTACTTGGCTCATTTAACACGTTGGCTGACTACTCGGCCGACTTGTTAGCTGACTTAACAAGTTGGACGACTAGTCGGGCACTAGTTAGCTCAGTCAATGAGTTGACTGATGAGTTGGCCCACTAGTTAGCACGGTTAACTAGTTGTCAGCTGGTATGCTGACCTAAGCAGTCAGTTGACTAGTTTGCCGACTTGTTAGTTGGCCTAACTATTTGCCTGACAGGTGAACTGAGCTAACTTGTCAGCTGACAAGTTGGTCAACTAGTCGGCCGACAGGTTAGCTGACTTGACTAGTTTGCCAGCTATTCGGCAAACCGGTTAGCTGACTTAACTAATCAGTAAGCGAATTAGCTGATATATTAGCTGACTTGACTAGTGGCTGGCGAGTTAGCCGACTGTTCATCTGCATTAACAGGTCGGCTGGTGAATGAGTTGACTTTCAGTTGACTAACTAGTCGGCCTGCTAGTGAGCCGACTGGTGAGCTGACTTAACTAGTTGGTCAGTGAGTGAGCTGACTGGACAGCCGAATTTAGTCAGCTGGCGAGTGAGATGACTGGTCAGAAGAATTAACAAGTCAGCCGGCAAGTGAACCGACCAGTGAGCCAACTTAAATAATTGGAGTGAGCCGATGGGTGAGCTGCCTTAACTAGTCGGCCGGCGAGCGAGCCAACTGGTGAGCTGACTTAACTAGTTGGCTGGTTAGTAAGATGACTAGTTAGCTGTCCTTTTGGCTTGTGAGTGAGCTGACAAGTTAGTTGACCTGTTGGCTGGTGAGTGAGCTGAATAATTTGCGGACTGGTTGGCAGGCAAGGGAGTTGACTATTTAGCTGACCTGATGGAA
>NW_006988771.1:0-8388 GCF_000164805.1 Carlito syrichta
AGGGATTGCCGTGTCAGAGGAATGACTGCATAATAGCATACCGTAGTAGCAGGGAGCTGGGAACCGGGCCTGGACTGCTACGACTGGATACGAAGAGGGCATTGTACTGGATCCCTGGAAGCCTTGGGACAGGAGATTTGGCGGTAGACGCCAAAAGCAGGAGAAGATTAAAGTTACGAGAGTGTAAGGGTCCGCATGGTCTCGTGGATCTGCATAAGAAATCTGTTACTAGTAAGATAAAGTGTCAAATTATGAAGAGTGCTTACACTTATGTAAGATAAAGATAACATCCCAGTAAATTGGGAGAGGTCATAAATTACCAGTTCATTCATCTTTAAAAAGAAAGAAACATGGCTTTACTAATAATTAAATGCAATTTATAACAACTAGATGAAAAGTATAGTAATATTTAAAATTGATAAAGGAGAGTAGTCATTCTCCTACACACCTGTGTCTGTATCTCAAAAGTCTTAAAATGCGTATTCCCTGATCCAGCAGCTTCTCTTCTAGAGATTTAGCATAAAATCATCTAAGATATGTGCAAAGATGCACTAAAAATGTGTTTGTTCCATCATTGTCATCCTGAGAAACTAGAAAAAGTTTAAATACCTAATGGTGACACTATCCATTCTATGGTATATGTAGAACGCATGTCATAAAACCATTGTAAAGGATGTTTTAGAAAAATACTGACATGAAAAATGTTTATGAATACCAGATTATGTGTAATAATATATATCCAGTTGCACATTGTTACACATGCAAAAGAAAACATTGTCAGAGATGGAGACAAGTTCAGTTTAAAAAAAGATTGGAATAACAAGTACCAAAATGTTAATTCTGACTATTTCTAGAATGGCAAAATGCTAGGTAATAGTTTATTCTTTGCATTTTTCTGCATTTTCAACATTTTTGTCATTTTGCACATATGGAAAAAAACATAATGGCAAGAAGGAGGTGAGAGAAATTAGTGAAGAGAAACTTGCCATTTAGGAGCCCAGAATATGATAATTTTGACAGCTATAGAGCAATTAGGAAGGATACTTAGTTTAGATAAAGTAAATAATGGACTTCATAGAATGTATTCTGTCAGAGATACGTACTATAATAGCAATAAGAAATGCAGAAGTGCAGAATAAGAAATGCAGAATAAGAAATGCAGAAGGAGTACAGAGGAAACCTTGATAAGTGAGCGTGCATCCATCCATCAATTCAGATATCTTTGGGTGCTTTCTTGGTGCTAGGGCTAGTATACCTTGATGAGTAAAAGCAGATCATCTAAGTTGTTTTAGGACTTGCAGTCTAGGGTGAGAGAGAAATTGATCAAATAATCATAAAAATGATTATAGAATTATAAACTCAAATAAGTGGTATGGAGGAAAGGAACTGGAACATATATGTAATGAAAGAACTGACCTAGATGATCAAGGAAGGTTTTTCTGGTAAAAGTAAAGCTAAGGTCTGAAAATCATGTAGGTATTAATTAGAATGATAGGGATGAGGTTTTAGGCAAAGGAATCTGAATGTTCTTCATTGTGGTGGGAAAGAACATGACACAATTAAAAAACTGAAAGCCAGTAGAATGGAGATACAGAGTTACAGAGAGGTGTAGAGCTTGATGAGGTGAGAAAGATAGGCTGTTCAAGCAAGGCCATTTAACCCACATTAAGCATTTTGGTTTTTGTCATAGAGCAATGGAAAGCCATTAGAGTTTTAATCTGGATTGGTGTGCGTTGGATAGTGACACAACTGGATGAACAGTTTGCCAAGATAATGTGGCTACATTGTAGAGAAAAGTCTAGAAGGGGATCAGAGTAAACACAGACAAATGAGAGATAGTGGTAACTTGGATTAGAGGATAGCAGGCACATGATATGAGCTTGTCACAGAGCTATGTGAGAGCTAAAATTTTGATAGAATATTGGTGATTAATTAAATGCGGAGCAGGAGAAAGCTCTCAGGAAGGTATCCAGGTTTTTGACTTGGAAGTCTAGATGTACTCTGGCGCTGTTCACTGAGGTGGGGAAATTCTCAAAGAGGACCAGATATAAGGGTCTTTAAGTTGAACTTGAGATGCCTTTGAAATATTTAAGCAGAGATACTGAGTAGGTATTGGGTATATGAATAGAATTTAGAATTCTGTGTTAGAAATATAATTTTGAAATGAGTACAGGTGGTAATTGAAACGAGCAATAAAATTGTGAGGAAGAAAGTATATATACCAAGGGAAAAGGGTAGTCTAAAACTCAACTTTGGACCTATAAGACAGACTGAGAAGTGGCCAAAGAAGAGAAACGTCGAATGTTTTTTCCAGAAGGAAGTCAGATGCTGCTGAGAAGTCAAATGAAGGAGATGCATAAGGTCTGAAACAAGTGTCCATTGGATTTAGTGATGGGAGACAGTGGTGACGGCAGCAGAGAGCCAGGTTAGCATGTGAAGATGGGCAGGAGTTGAGAAAGAAGAGATAGTGGGTGCAGCCAGCTCCTTTGGAGAGAACGCAGAAGTTGAGCGAGAAATGTGGGAGGGAGCACATAAGCGCTTTTCTTCTTCATTTTAAAGATGGGAGAAACTTGCCTGTTTAAATGTAAACAGACACAAAGAAAGAGAATTTTAATATGTAGGAGAGTGGATGATGGATGCTTGACGGTGTGTGAATGTTCCTGAAAAAGCTGGACTCCTTAGTAAAAGTGGAGGAATTTCATTGTTGAAGCAGACAAGGAAAGGATCTGGTGCAGATGTGTGTACAGTTAGAGGCTGAGCAGCTCAGGCACAGGGATATCTTGTTGGATGGATGACTTTCATTTTCTTTGTGATGTAGACTAGGAAGTAATCTCACTGGGAGTATTGACTTTGAAGAATATGAACAAGGTTTAAGAGTTAATTGTGACAAACAGAGTGAATTGACCGGGGAACCTTGATAGAGTTGGGCCGAGCACCTGTTTAAACTTGGCGATCATGAGTCTGAAGAATAAATATAAAAGGAAAAGCAGACCAGGGACATCCTTCACTTAAAATTGGGTATGAAGGAGAAAAGCTGATAAAGGAACCAGAATACGTGGTCCTAAAGATAGTAAGTGTAACTGAAAAGTACAGGTTTGTTTCCTCTAAAAGAGGAGAGAATTTAAAATACGGTGCTTGGCTGTTCAGAATGACGAAGGAAAATCGAGAGCCATGAGATGATAACCAGACGGGATAGCAGTAGCAGTTCAAGGAAGAAAAGGAAACCTTTTTTTAAAAAGTCTGACACTTGAGTGAGCGTCTTCCTTCCCCACCTCCTTCTACTTCCACTCTCCCTGCTTCCTTCCTTCTTTCCCTCACTCCCCCTCCATTTTAGGGATACTATCGGATGAAGAGACCAGGAATGTTCCCAAGATCTGCAGTAGTATTGCTTTTCTTGGATGGCATTGGGGTGGCAGATAAGTTTGTCTTGAATACCAGCTCTGCGATATTGATGAGGACTGTGCCTTGGAAGGTCCTCAGGCTGCAGTAGAGGGCTCAGTGAGAATGTTGCCTGGCTAGGAATGTTTTCCACCATGATAGTTATCTGGGCAGCAACTGTCTTGCTTACCAGGAGGGGAGGCTTCATAAGTTCCATATCTTTATTCTCTCGCTGCCAACCTATAGCAGTGGCATAGGTGTTCCCAAGTCCAGGAAGCTTTGCTAAACACACTTAAAACCCAAAAGTTAAAATTGCATACATTTTCATTAAACTATAAAATGTAGAAAATGCAGAGAAATATGAAAATGGTAACTACTACCCACAATCTGTAGATGTTAGCATTGTGGTGTATTTTCTCATCTTGTTTGCTATCTGCATATAAACTTTTATCTTTTGGTCTTTAGGTCCTTAAAGTCATCAGTAGTCAGTCATATGAATCCACTTGACCTGATTATTTTATATTTAATTTCTGTGAAATAGAAACTAAGTTCTGCCATTATTTAGTAAATTATTATTAACATTATTTTCATGGTATATATATTGAACATTGATATCCAAGAATTCTGTGATTGGTCAGTTTTTTTTTAAGTTTTAGGCTCTAAAATTATTGACTGTCCCTTTGATACAATTTAACAATTTCTGTGGAGATTACTTTTAGGTATTTATCATATTTTAGCTCTGGTATTGTATCATTTCCAGACAGGCTGGTAAAAATTTTACTCTGTATAAAAGCATTTTCAACTTTAAAAATATATATATATTAAAGACATTATTTTTTCTTTATGTATCTGTTAGGATTTTTTCTGTGAATTTAGGGAACAATCACCATGTGTTCTTTCAAGATCTCTGTTACAGGTAAGTTCCACTTAGTATTAAAATGCTATGTAAACATTAAATTATGTGTTTTGACATTGTTTTAGTGATTGATGCAACAAGAGGAGATGCTTTTAAAGACTATTCCACAGTTAGTGTTCTATATTGTTCAATTGAAATACTGACTTTTTAGTGTTATATATTCATCAAGATCATATCCTAGGCCATAAAACAAACTTTAATAACTTAAAAAAAATTGAAATCATGCAAAGTGTCTTTCTGACCATTTTAGAATTATACTAGTAACCAAATAAGAGAACGATATCTGGGGAAATCTCCAAATATTTTGGAAATTGAACAGTGCACTTCCCTTTGATTTGAATTGGTGTCTCACTCTGTCTCCCGGGCTGGTGTGTAGTGGCACATCACAGCTCGCCACGGCCTCGACCTTCTGGGGCAGTCTTTTCCACTTCAGCCTTCTGTGTAGATGGGACTAAAGGGGAGCACCACCATGCCCACCTAATTTTAAACCTTTTTTGTAGAGATGAGTGTTTGCTATGTTGCCTAGGCTAGTTTACAGCTCCTGGGTGTGAGTGATCTTCCCGCCCCAGTCTCCCAAAGTGCTAGCATTATAGATGTGAGCCACAATGCCTGGCCTCAAAATTAAACAGCAAACTTCTAAGTAAGTCATGGGTTGATGACAAATGTCTTGAGGGGAACTAATAAATATTTTGAACTGAATGAAGATGAAAATACGACATGTCAACATCTTTGAGATACAGCTAATGCGGTGCTTAGAGGGAAGTTTATAGCATTAAATGTTTATATTAATAAAGAAAGGTCTGCAATTTGTAATTTAAGCTACCACTTTAAGAAACCAAAAAACAAACAAGTTAAAGCAAGCAGAAGGAAGGAAATAACCAAGATAAGAGCACAAATTAATAAAATATGAATCATTTTACAAAAAGCCGGGTGCAGTGGCTCACACCTGTAATCCCAGCACTTTGGAAGGCTGAGGTGAGAGAGGATTGTCTGAGCTCACGTGTTTCCAGACCAGTCTGGGCAACGTGGTGAGACCTCATATCTACAATACATCTAAAAATTAGCCGGACATGGTGGCACATGCCTATAGTTCCAGCTATTTGGAAGGCTGAGGAGGAAGGATTGCCTGAGCCTAGCAGGTCGAGGCTGCGGGTAGCCGGCAGTGTGCCACTGCCCTCCAGCCTGAGTGACAGAGTGAGACTCCAACTCGAAAATAAAAAGAAAAATATCAGTGCAACCAAAAGGTCATTGATGAACCTCTAATAATACAAAATGAGAAAAAGAGAGAAGATACAAATGACTATTATCAAGAGTGAAAGAGGGGTTATCACTGTAACGCTGTTTACATTAAATGGATAAAGTGGAAATAGTATACACAACTCTGTGTCCAGAAATTTAAAAACTTAGATAAAATGGACTAATTCTTTGAAAGATACAAACTACGAAATCTCACTCAAGAAGAAATAATTTGAATAATCTCATATCTATTAAATAAAATGAACTTACAGTTAAAAACCTTCTAAGAAATCAAAACCAGGCCAGTTTTATACAATCTCACTCTGTCGCCCAGGCTGGAGTGCAGTGGTGTGCTCACGGCCACCCCAGTGTCGACCTGCTAGACTCTGTCGATCCTTTCGCCTCAGCCTTCTAAGTAGCCGGAACTACAGATGTTCGCTACCACTCCTGGCTAATTTAAAAAATTTTTTTTATTGTTGTAGAGACGAGGTCTCGCCAAGTTGCTCAGGCTGGTCTCGAACCCACGGGCTGTGGCAGTGGGTGCCTGTACTCCCAGGTATTCAGGAGGCTGAGGTGGAGGGATGGTCTAAGCCCAGGTGGAGGCTGCGGTGAGCTGTGATTGTGGCTCTGCACTCCATCCTGGGTGACAAAATGAGACCTTGACTCAAAAAAATAAAAAAGAAAACAACCCAATTGTTAAATGGGCAAAAGATTTGAAATTCAATATGAAAAGATATTCAGCATCATCATTAATACTATTATTATGCAAATTAAACCACAATTTTAAAAAACTACCCACCTTTCAGAATATCTAAAAAAAAAGAAAAAGAAATCTGACAATACCTAGTATTGGTAAGGAAATATTGGTTATGGGAATGTGAAGTGGTTCAGCCGCTTTGGGAAACAGTTTGGCAGATTCTTATAAAATTAACTATGCAAATCGCACTCCTGTTGATTGCCTAAGAGAAGTAAAATTTGGTATTCTCCTAGAAACTGTACAAATGTTTAGAGCTGTTCTGTTCATGATCACCAAAAGACTGAGACAGCCCAAATGTTCTTGAGTTGATGAATTATAAATATATTGTGGTACACGCACACAGTGGAATGCTACTCACAAATAAAAAGAAATGAAATGGCCAGGCTCAGTGACTCAGCCTGTAATCCCAGCACCTTGGGAGGCCCCGGCAAGTGGATTACCTGATTCCACAGGTTCGAGACCAACCCGGGAAACTTGGCAAGACCTTGTCTCTACAATAAATAAAAAAAATAAGCCGGGTGTGGTAGCAACTGCATGTAGTTCTAGCTACATGGAAGGCTGAGGCGGAAGGATCGCCAAGCAAGTCAATGCTGGGGTGGCTGTGAGTGTGCCACTGCACTCTAGCCTCTGGATGACAGAGTGAGACTCCAACTAAAAAAAAAAAAAAAAAGAAATGAAGTATTGATATACTCAGCAGTACAGACAGATGAATCTTGGTTGCATTATGCTGGGTGAAATAAGCCAGACTTAAAAGTCTACCTGATTTCATTTTAGTGACATTCTAGAGATGCAAAACAATGGAACTGAAGAATAGATCAGTGGTTCCCTGGGGTTGAGGATGGAGGGAGTGTTTGGCTACAAAGGAATGTCACGAGAAATGTTTTTGGGGTGATGCAGTCATTCTGTATCCTCATTATGGGACCGGTTAAACATCTATGCATTTGTTAGAATCCTAGAACTCTACAACAGAAAATATAAATTTTACCATATGTAAATTTACAAAGCAAAGTTAAAAACTGAGTATTAGGAAATCTAAGTAAGATATATTAAACATTAAAATTTAGTGGAGTTGCTAAGGGGAGGAAATTAAACACGAATTATTAACTGCAGACTTTAAGTTTTTATTTTCAGAAAGTTTATATGTATTATAAAGCATTCATTAAGGATAAGGATGATCAAATAGCAGTATTTTTAGCCATTTACTATTTCATAACTTACAAAGCTCTTGTATATTATCTCACTTGGTATAATTAGATTAGCCGTTCATTTTGACTAGTTCTGTATTATTTATTCTGACTCTTGACTTGCGAAATTTTCATTTCAATGCCTTTTCTGATTTTTGTACACCAGAATACACCTTAAATAAAATAAGGATTATCAAGTAGCATCTATTATGGAGACAGTAATTATAAAAACTTTCCACCAACTTTTTATATTTTAATCACTATAGTCCATAGTATTTATAAAAAGCATACTTATGTCTCAGTCACGACGACTTAATGTGTGACGGCATTCCTAATATATAATGTTTGTTTTAAGACCACTTTCCTTGTGGATAACAAAAGTTTTTGGGACTCATCTCATGCAAGACATGGTGAAAGATGCACTTCGGTCTTTTGTCAGTCCTCCGGTGCTTTCCCCCAAGTAAGTGTTTATAAGACGTTTTATACTGATAGTATGTGTGTTTCTTTTTAAGCCTGACTTCTCTGTATTCCTCCTTTATGGCCAAAGTATAAAAATCGTTTGGGTTCAAGTCTCCACATAAAATAACTCAATTATGTTGAAATTCATTCTACTACATACTGTTTAGATTAAAACTAAGGTTTTTATGAGGTTGACATTCTGTCCAATAGGAGACCAAAAACTTATAGGAGTTTTCAGACATTTGGTAGTTTGTCTTGGACTTTTACTTTGTGCAAATCACTGTGTGAGGCAGTCTGGCTTCTCAATGATCTGAGCCTGGATAAAAATCAAAAATGCATATAATTAGTCCTTAAACTGTGCTGTGGTAGAAGCGCTGCCGTCATGGTGCCAGCAGAGGCTGAAAAGGATTGTGTGCAGAAAGAGTCGTCATTTGAGTTGGGATTTTGAGAAATGAGTC
>NW_006988772.1:0-1540 GCF_000164805.1 Carlito syrichta
CAACAAATAGAGAGAGAGGCCTATACTGAAACAGATAAAAACAATAGACCACAGCTACAGTCAAACCAACTCTCATACAAACAAAAGTAAAACATATAGTGATGCTAATATACCACCTTGTTAGTGTGCTGTTCCTCTATACAAAGATATGGTTTACAGAGAGAAGAAAAGAGAAGAAAAGGAAAAAAGAAAAAAGGGAACAATACAGGAGGAATAGAATTAAGTCATTAAACTGATAGAATCAATGAAGCACACTCTGAGACCTTTCGTTTAAGTTCAATGTCCTTTCAGGTCGGATTTCTAGTTTTCTTTGCAAGCTGGTAAAATAGTTTGCAGTTAGAGTCAATTGCCCCTGATCTGCTGTGAAGGACAGTTCAGATTAACCTTCCTTCAGCAGTTTGGTCTATGTATTTATCAAGCTTGTTTCTCCCGTTTCGGTGTTGTTACCTTGAATCGCCAGCAGGTGGTGCTATCTCATCAGCTCGTCCCAGAGGGGGTGGGGCCAGACAGGAACAAGATGGCTGCCTGCCTCTGAGCAGGCAACAGGAGCCCCACGCTGGGCGGGCAGGACAGTCTCGGATGCAGGATAGGTGGCAGCGATCCCAGCAAATCTTCCCTGAAGTGGTTCATTGTGGATCTTCTCGGGCCACGTGGTGCGATATGCTACCCCTCCCAGAGGACGTGGCAGCAGTTGCGCCGGTGACAGCAGCAGCAGTGGCGGTGCAGGGAGGGGCAGCAGCTGCAGCGGCGGTGGGACTGTTTGGAATGCAGTCAAAATTGTCCGTGCCCCTTTCATATAGGTGTCCTAGTGACTTTCCCACTTTTCTGATGGGTGTCCAAGTTTCTGTGGCTCCACCCTAATGGATGCACCAGTGACAGGTCCCCTACAGTGATTGGTGTCCCAGTTCCTAGCCCTCCAAAATAGCAGATGTTTCATTGACTGAGCCTCCTCTGTAATTTGTGTAAATGTTACTGGCCCTCCTCCAATTTGGAGCCCTGGTCACTAGCCTTCCTTAATAATGAGTGTTCCAGTAACTGGATTCTCCATAATTGGCATCTCAGTGACTAGTCCTACTCTGCATTGGGTGCACCAGTGATTGGTTATCCTCTGTTATGGGAGTCCCTGTGATTGGCTCTCTTTTGTGATAGATGCCCCAGTGACGGACCATTCTATATAATGTGTCCATCAGTGACTGTTCCTTTTCTCTGAAAAATGCCCCCCTGACTGAACTTCTTTGTGATCTTCGTCTGTGATGAGTACCATTCTGAATTTGCCTCCTCTGTGATAGCTGCCCTAGCTACTGACCCTCCACTGATTTCAAAACCCCAGAGACTGGGCCCCTTGTAATGGGGGAGCCAATGACTGGCCCTCATTTGTGATGGGTGCATAATTGACTGGTCCTCTTCTGTGACATATGCTTCAGTGATTGTTTCCCTTTGTGATGAGTTGCACAGTAACTGGCTCTATCCTGTGATGACGAATCAATAGCTGACTTTCCTGTGTGATAATTATCCCAGTAACAGGCTCTCTTATCTTATG
>NW_006988773.1:0-1017 GCF_000164805.1 Carlito syrichta
GCTGGGCTCAGGTGATACTCCTGCCTCAGGCCCCCAAGTGGCTGGAACCAAAGGCCTGCATTACCATGCTCGGCTAATCTTTGGATTTATTTTTCATGATCAAGATGAGGTCTGATCACCTGGGCTGGTGGTGAAGCCGCAGGCTCAGGTCATTCACTTGCCAGGGCCTCTGAAGGGCTGGGATGCCAGGCTGAGCCCCTTATCCCTGCCTGTGTTTGTAGTGGTGGTGGTGCTGGTATTATTATTCTGAGTAGGAGTATCAATCAGTCACCCAGGTCAGAGTACAGGGCCCCACTCTCAGCCACTGTAGCCTCCATCACCTGGGCTCTAGCATACCTCCTGCCATGGCCTACTGAGTGGCCAGAATGCCAGGCTTGCACCACCACATTCAGCTAATTTTTTGGACTTCTTGTAGAGACGATTTCTCACCAAGGTCCTTAGGCTGGTCTCGAACTTGGGGGCTTAGGCCATTCTCTCACCATGGCCTCCCTGTTCACTGGGTTGATTTGTGTGAGCCCCTGCACCTGGCATCCACACCCCACTCAGGGTCTGAGGAGCGCCTGTCTCAGAGGGGTGTCTCCACTGGGATGCCCACACCTCAGGCCACCTCGTTCCCCAGGGTGAACCCATTCGCTCCTCCCAGAAGCCACCTCGGGGAAAGGGAGGGCATGACTCTCAAATTTTCGGGGGGGTGGGGATATCTGAGCGACTCAGGCCTGTCCCCTCAGCACTCAGGGATGCCGACACGGAAAGATGGCTGGAGCCTGGGAGCTCAAGACTAGTCTGAACATCATAGCAATTCCCCACCTCGACCCCAAACAACCCCAGAAAACCATGGGTGAGGGCAGTTCTCAGCAGGAGGATCACCTCTGGCCCAGAGTTAAAGACTAGGCAGGAAGACCAGGATGCCGACCGAATTGAAAGCATGTGATTGCAGCAGTTTGGGAGCTTCAGGTCAAGAGGATGGCCAGATTCAGGAGGATTGAGAGCATCCTGTTCAACTTAGTCAGGAAAGAA
>NW_006988774.1:0-320 GCF_000164805.1 Carlito syrichta
CCACCATCTTTCTGGAACTCAAAGCCCAAGACTGTGGCCTCCTTCCCAAATGATCTCTGTTCATGATGATCCCAACTCCATACATAAATGGATGCTCTTCTTATTTTTCATTTTTTCCTTTTTTCCTTTTTTTCTTTAAGGCAGAGTCTCGCTCCGTCACTCAGGATGGAGGGCAGTGGCTCTCTCTCAGCCACTGCAGCTATCAGGTGTGAGTCCCCATGCCCGTCCTCCACACCCCCTTGGGGCCCCACCAAGAGGCTTGCTCCCTTCTGAAGAACCGGGACCCCAGAGAGTGTGGCCAGAGTCGCTCATCAAGCCTT
>NW_006988775.1:0-833 GCF_000164805.1 Carlito syrichta
GGCGGCCCAGAGGCTCCACCTGAAGGCGGTGCCACACGTCTGGCTGAGGCAGAGGCTGTTCGGTAAGAGAAGGGACAGAATCAGAGCAAATTCCAGGTTTTTGCCTTGAAGAACCAGCAGGAGGGTGGGGCTTCTTACTGAGAGAGAGGAGACGCAGAAGAGACAGCTGTGGGACAAAAGCCAAGAGACCCCTTTGGAACCTGCTCGGCACAATAAGCCTCTCTGAAAGTCCCACCTTTTCTCTATGGTACCCTTCAAAAACATTATTTTTAAAACAATGTGACATTATTGTCGAGTACATCCTGATTTGCTTTACTGCTTTACTATTAATAGAACATTTAAGTTTCTTCCAATTTGGGACCATTGTAAGTAATGCGGCAAAGAACATTTTCTACAGACATCTTTGCCAGCATCTCTGATAACTTTCTGCAGATAAATTCCCAGAAGTAGAATTACTAGGTCAAAGGCTATAAAAATTTGATGGTTTCTTTTTCTCATTGCCAAATGACGCTCCAGGAAAAAATGATCCCAGTTACACTTGTCCCAGCTCTGCATTCAAGAGAGCCAGTCTCACCACATCCTGTCAAGTTCAATTTACAGGAGGCTGTTAGCTTGGCCTGAGCTCTTGCACTAAACCAAAAGACCAAAGCAAAATGGAATCACTCATGCTAAAGTTACCAAACAAAACATAAGTTGTTCATCTGACTTTCCAAGACATCACGAGAGAGATCATGGCCAGCTCCCCCAACAGGTCAGTTTTAACTGGCATAATCAGACAGTCCCTCTGCTGTAACCCTTCCAAGGAAAGTAACTTTGACATGATGGACCCACTG
>NW_006988776.1:0-685 GCF_000164805.1 Carlito syrichta
CCTAGCTTGCCAGCTGATTTAACTAGCTGACTTAACTAGCTGGCAACCTAGCAAGCCAGCTGGCTGGCCAGCGACTTAACAAACAGATTTAACCAGCTATCCAGCTGGTTAACCAGCTGACATAACTAACTGACTTAACTAGCTAGCCAGCTGGCTGAACTGCTGAAATAACTAGCTGACTTAACCAGCAAACCAGCTGGCTAGGCAGCTGTCTAAACTAGCTAACTACCTAGCTTGCCAGCTGGGAAGCCAGCTGAATTAATTACCTGACTTCCCAACCAGCCAGCTGGCTACCCAGCTGGCTTAACTAGTTAGCTTCCTATCTAGCCAGATGGGTAGCCAGCTGACTTAACTAGTTGACTTCACCAGCTAGCCAGCTGGGTACCAGCTGACTCAACTAGCTGACGTAACTAGTTAGACAGGTGGCTAGAGAGCTAACTTTACTAGCTCTCTACATAGCTAGCTAGCTGGCTAGCCAGCAGACTTAACTAACTGACTTAATTATCTAGACTGCTGACTAGCCAACTGACTTAACTAGCTCACTACCTAGCTAGCCAGCTTCAAGTCAGCTGACTTAACTACCTGACTTAAACAGGTGGTCTGCTTACTAGTCAGCTGAATTAAACCCAGATATATAGCTAACCAGCTGGCTAATAAGCTGACTTAACTAGTCGACTTAACAAAG
>NW_006988777.1:0-8005 GCF_000164805.1 Carlito syrichta
TAGTGACTAGCTCTAATCTGTACGTGGTGTCCCAGTTCCTGGGCCTCCTCTGTGACGGGAATGCCCATGATTGGCTCTCCTCTCAGATGGGATGCCTCAGTGTCTAGTCCTTCTCTGTATTGGTTGCCACAGAGAGAGGTCCTCCTCTGTGATTGGTATCTGAATTACTACCTGACCTCTTTTGGACACTACAGTGACTGGACCTCCTCTGAGATTGGCTCCCCAATGAATAACCCTCATCCATTATTTGTACCCCAGTGACTGGCCATCATCTGTAGGAGGTCGCAGTTACTGGCCCTCTTTTGTGATTGAAGACTCAGGACCTGGACCTTCTATGAGGTGTGTGCCCCACTGACTGACCTCTTCTGTGATGAGTGCTCCCGTGACTGACTCTCTTCTGTGATTGCAGTTCAAAGGACTACCCCTATTTTTGTGATAGCTGTCCCACTGACTACCTCCACTTTATGATGGTGCCCCAGTGACTAACCCTCTCATGTAATTGCTTCCCCAGTGAATGCCACTCTTCTTCAGTTAGTGTCTCAGTGACTGCCCTCCTCTGTGTTTGATGCCTCATTGACTGGTCCTCGTTTATGCTCAGTGCACCAATGACTGACTTTTCTCTGTATTCAATGCCCCAGAGACCAGACCTCATCTGAGATGGTTACCTCAGTGACTGACCTCTGTGATTGGTGCCCCAGTGACTTACTTTCCATTATTATGAGTGACCCAGTGACTATTCCTCCGTTTTTGTGGGGTGAGCCAGTGACTGATCTCATATATGGGCGCCGTTGTGTCTCACTGTCCTCTGTGATGAATGCCTGAGGACTGGTCCTCCTCTTTGATGTGTGATCCAGTGTTTGTTCCTTGTCCATAATAAGATCTCAAGTTCCTGGATCCCCTCCATGATGGGTGTCTCAGTGTCTTGTTCTCCTCTAAGTGCCACAGACATTGGTCCTTCTCTGTGGTGGATCCCTCAGTGACTACCTGACCTCTGCTATGGGTTCTTGAGTGACTAGACTTCCTCTCTGATGGGGGTCCTAATGACTAGCCCTCCTCTGAGATGGTTGCCTCAGTTACTAGCCCTCATTTTTTTATGGATGTTTTAGTGACTGGATTTCCTCTGTGTTGGATGCCCTAGTAGCTAGTACTATTCTGTGTTGATTGTCCCAGTGACTGGACAGTCTTAAAATGTGTGCCCCAGTGACTGGCCCTCCTCTGTGAGGTGTGCCTCAGTGACTACCCCTTTTCTGTGATATGTGCTTCAGTGATTGTTCCTATCTTGTGATAAGTGTCCCAGTAACTAGCTCTTCTCTGTAATGGGTACAACACTGACTATGACTACTATGTGATGGCTCCCCCAATAACTGGCCCTGTTCTGTGATCAGATCCCCAATGACTGAGCTCCTCCAAATGGGTGTCCAGTGACTAGCCTTTCTCTATGATGGATGCTTCAATGACTGACCTTCAGCTGTGATGGCTGCCCCACTTTCTATGCTTTGTGATAAGTGCCCAGCTACTGTCTCTCCTCTGTGATGGGTTTCCAAGAGATTGGATCTTCTCTTTTAGGTGTCCAAGTGTGTGACGTTCTTCTGTGATGCATGTCCCAGTGATTGGCCCTCTCTTATTATATGTACCCCATTGGCTTGCCATCTTTTTATGGGTCCATAGTTGGTTGGTCTATTTCAGTGATGGATGCTCCAGTGATTGACTATCTTGTTATGTGTGCCCACATGACTATCTCTCTTCTGTAATGGGTGCCCAGTGATTGGACCTGCTCTGTGATTGTTGCTCCAGTGACTGGTCCTCTTCTGTGATAGCTGTTCTATTCACTGGCTTTACTCTGTGATGGATGCCTCACTAACCATCCTACTTCTGTATTCGTTGCCTCATTGACTGACCCTCCTCTATGGTCAATGCTTAACTGTGTGATTGTCCTATGTAATTTTTGACTCAGTGACTGGCCCTCGTCTGGGGTTATTACCTCCGTGATAGATCTTCTCTGTGAATGGATGCCCCAGTTACTGACCCTTCACTGTTATGAGTGTCCCTGTGAGTGACCTCCCTTCTTTTGGGTGCCGCAGTGACTGAATCTTCTCTGTGAGTGATGCACCAGTGACTGACTCTACATTGTGATGTGTACCTCAGTGACTGGTCCTCCATAATACACGTGCTAGTGATTGACCCTCCTCTGCATGGGAGTCCCAGTGATTGGGCCCCCTTAATAATGGGTATGCAGTGACTAGCTCACCTCTGTGATGTGTGTACCAGTGCTTGGCCTTCCTTCAAAGAGAATGCCACAGTAACTCGCCTTCCTCTGTGAATAGTGCTGGAGTGATTGGCCATCTTTTATAGTGGATGCCCAAATTACAGTCTGTCCTCCTTTATGGGTGATTCACTGAAAGACCGTCGTTTGTAGTGAATACACCAGTGACTTACTATTCCCAGTGAATGGCTCTCTTCTGTGATGGGTCCTTCAATGATTATACTTCTTCTGTGATTTGTGACTCAGTGACAGGAACACCTGCATAATTAGAGCCCAAGAGACAGGCCCTTTTCTGTAACATAATTCCCAGTCCTAATGTGTGCTTCAGTAACTATCTAACTTCTGATGGTTGTCCCAGTGACTGACCCTCCTCCAAAATGGATGCTGCAGTGACTCGTGTCCTCTGTGATGGTCACCATAGTGATTTGCCTTCATCTGTGATATGTGCCCTATGATTGACCCTCTTCCATAATGGGTGCCCTATTTACAAGATATCCTCCATGATAGGTGTCTCAGGGTATAGTCCTCCTCTGGAATGAGTTCCTCAGAAACTGCTCCTCCTCTGAGACTGGTGTCTGGGAGACTACCTGACTTACCTTAGGCGTGTTCCAGTGATCAAGTTTCCTCTGTGATTGACTCCCAAGTGACTAGCCCTCCTCTCTAATGGATACTACAGTGACTGACTCTTTTGCGATAGCTATTCCATTGACAGAACTTCTCTGCGATGGCTGCCTCAGTGTCTGGTTCTCCTTTATGATGGCTGCCTTAGCAACTGTCCCTCCTATGTGTTTGGTATCACATTGACTGATCCCCCTGGATGATCAATGCTTTAGTAAGTGACTCTCCTCTGCAATCAGTGACCCTGTGACTGACCTTCATTTGTGATGTGTATCCCAATAACTTGCCTCCTCTGTCATGGGTACTGAAGTTACTGGCCCTCGACTGTTAAGAATTTCCCTGTGGCAGGCAGCCTCTGTTATGGATGCCATAGTGACTAATTCTTCTCTGTGATGGGGTCCTAGTGACTGGTCTTTCAATGTTGTGGATATCATGGTGACTGGCTGTCTTCTGCGATTCTGCCACAGTTACTTTTCTTTTTTCTTCTTGTTTTTTTTTTCTTTTTTTCTTTATTAATCAATATTTTTATTATGGTTTTGTGGGGTACAGTTAAGGGCTAGGTGTACAATTGTGTTTCATTCAGGGACCCTGTTGATAAGAGGTGTTTTCCCATCCCCAGACAGATTTGCTACTGTTAATCCCATCCCCCCCATAGTTTCCCAGTACCGTCAGTCATTTTCTTATAGTATTACTTGAATGTTCAAGGTCCATTATATGAGTGAGAACATGTGATACTCAGATCTTTGTTTCTGTGAGAGGTCACTCAGTTTAATAGACTGTAGTTCCAAGGTTGCTGAAAAATTCATGATTTTGTTCTTTTTTTATGGCTGCATAGTATTCCATTGTGTATATGTACCACATTTTTAAAAATCCAGTCCTCCTTTGATGGGCAGCATGGTTGTATCCAGGTTCTTGCTATTGTGAACAATGCTGCGATAAACACACGTGTGCAGGTATCTTTTTTATAGAGTGATTTGAGTTCTTCAGGGTATATCCCCTGTAGAGGGATTGCAGGGTCATATGGATGGTCGATTTTTAGAGCTTTTAGGAATCGCCACACTGCTTTCCACAGAGGTTGCACTACTTTACACTCCCACCAACAGTGTAGAAGTGTTCCCTTTTCACCACACCCTCTCCAGCAGCTGTTATTTTTTTGAGTTGTTGATAATTGCCATTCTGACTGGAGTTAGGTGGTATCTCAGTGTGGTTTTGATTTACACTCCCTGATGATTAGTGAGGTTGAGTATTTCTTCATGTGTTTGTTGGCTACTCAGATGTCTTCTTTTGTGAAGTGTCTGTTCATATCTTTTGCCCATTTTATAATGGGGTTGTTTGTTTTCTTCTTTTCAGTATGTTTCAGTTCCTTGTAGATCCAGGATGTTAAGCTTTTGTCAGACCTAGAGTTGGCAAATACTTTTTTCTCAGTCTGTAGGCTGTCTCCCTACTCCCTTGATGGTTTCTTTGGCTTTGCAGAAGTTTGTCAGATTAATAAGGTCCAACTTGCTTATCTTCTCTCTTATGACCTGTGGGTTTCAGGTTTTGTTCAGGAATTGGATGCCAGTTCCGATTTCCATGAGGGTATTTCCTTCCTTTTCTAAGGTTCTTATGGTTTGAGGTTTTACATTTAGGTCTCTGATCCATTTGGAGTTAACCTTTGTGCATGGGGATAGATAGGGGTCCTGTTTCAATCTTCTGCATGTGGTCAGCCAGTTTTCCCAGCACCATTTACTGAATAGGTTCTCCTCTCCCCAGTGGTAGGTGGTGCGGGCTTTGTCGAAGATGAGTTGGTTGAGGAATTGAGGTTTTGCTCTGAAATCTCAATTCTATTCCATTGATCTATATACCTGTTCCTGTACCAATACCAAGCTGTTATGATAATTGTAGCTTTATAGTAAAGTTTGAAGTCTGGTATTGTGATACCACCTGCTTTGTTTTTCTTGCTGAGGATTGTTGTGGCTATTCTTGTACGTTTGTGTTTTCAAATGAATTTCTGTGTTGTTTTTTCTAGGTCTGAGAAGAATGTTGTTGGCAATTTAATGGGTATTGCATTGAATTTGTAGATTGCCTTAGGTAAGATGAACATCTTCACAATGTTGATTCTTCCAGTCCATGAGCATGGGATATTTTTCCACTTGTTCATGTCATCTTTGATTTCTTTGAGCAGTGTTTTGTAATTTTCATTATAAAGATCTTTCACGTGTCTGGTTAGGAAGATGCCATAGTATTTCATTTTTTTGTGGCTATTGTGAATGGAATTGTGTTTTTTGGGGGGGATTCCTGTTTGTTTATTATTGGTGTAGAGAAATGCGATTGTCGTTTGTACATATATTTTGTATCCTGAGACATTGCCAAAGGCCTTTATCAGTGTAAGGAGGCTTTTGCCAGATTCTCTTGAGTTTTCAAGGTACACAATCATATCATCTGCAAAGAGAGATAACTTGACTTCTTCTTTTCCTATTTGGATACCTCTAATTGCCTCCTCTTCTCTGATTGCTCTAGTCAGAACTTCCAATACTATGTTGAACAGGAGGGGTGAGAGTGGTGCATCCTTGTCTAGTTCCAGTTTTCAGGGGAATTGGTTCCAATTTTTTTCCACTCAGGAGATTACTGGCTGTGGGTTTCTCATAGATGGCTTTTACTATTTTGAGGTATGTTCCCCGTATGCCCTAGATGTTCAAGGGTTTTTATCAAGAAGGGGTGCTGGATTTTATCAAAAGCTTTTTCTGCATCTAATGATATGATCATGTGGGTTTTGTTTTGACATCTGTTGATGTATTTAATTACATTTATGGTTTTATGAATGTTGAACCAGACTTGCATCCCCAGAATGAAGCCTACTTGGCCAAGGTGGATGATTTTTGAGATGTATTGCTGAATTTGGTTTGCTAGGATCTTGTTGAGAATTTTAGCATCTATATTCATCAAAGATATTGGTCTGCAGTTCTCTTTCTTTGTTGGATCTTTACCTGGTTTGGGTATCAATGTGATGTTGGGTTTATAAAATGATTTGTGGAGAGTTCCATCTTTTTCAATCGCCTGGAATACCTTCAGTAGGATTGATATCAGCTTCTCCTTACATGTCTTGTAGAATTCTGCTGAAAAGCCATCTGGACCAGGGCTTTTCTTGTAGGAAGTTTTCTTATTACATAGTCGATTTCCTTGATGGTTATTGGTCTATTTAGGGTCTCAATTTCTTCTTGTTCCAACCTAGGTAGGTTGTGTGATGTCAGAATGTCCTCCATTTCCTTAAAGTTTTTAAGTTATATCCATACAAGTGTGCGTAGTAGTCTCTAATGATCTTTTGTATTTCTTCAGGGTCAGCTGTGACTTCATCTTTTGTGTTTCTGATTGTGCTTATTTGGTTTTTTTTCTCATTTTTTCTTGGTCATTCTAGCTAGGGGACCATCCATCTTGTTTATCCTTTCGAAGAACCAACTTTTTGTTTCATTGATTTTTTGTATTATCTTTTTGTCTTCTATGTCCTGGATTTGGGCTTGTATTTTGGTGATCTGGATTCTTTTGCTGAAATTAGGGTTTTTGTGGTCTTGTTTTTTCAGCTTCTTTAGGTGGCTTGTTAGGTTGTTAATTTCTGTTCTTTCCATTTTCTTCATGTGTATTTGTAGGGATATAAATTCCCCTCTTACTATAACTTTCAGGGCATCCCAGAGATTTTGGTAAGAAGTTTCTTTATTTTCATTTGTTTCCTGGTATC
This sequence comes from Carlito syrichta, assembly GCF_000164805.1. Classification (NCBI taxonomy): domain Eukaryota; kingdom Metazoa; phylum Chordata; class Mammalia; order Primates; family Tarsiidae; genus Carlito; species Carlito syrichta. Next base: position 6,594 of record NW_006988777.1, read on the forward strand.
TTTTGATCTCTGTTTTGATTTCGTCATTGACCCAGGAGTTGTTTAGTATCATGCTGTTTAGTGTCCATGTCTTTGTGGGGTTTGGGGGGACTTTTTTGGTGTCAATGTTTACTTTTATTCCATAGTGGTCCGAGAAGGTGCATGGTAGAATTTTGGTCATTTTAAATTTGCTTATGCTTGATTTATGGCCGAGTATGTGGTTGATCTTAGAATATGTTCCATGTGGTGATGAGTAGAATGTGTATTCTGTGGTCTTTGGATGGAGTGTTCTGTAGGTATCAATTAAGTCCATTTGGTCCAAAGTCACATTGAGGTTCCGGATCTCCTTGCTGATTTTTTGTCCTGATGATCTGTCTAGGGTTGTGAGTGGGATATTAAAGTCCCTAGTTATGATAGTGTTAGAGTAAATATCTTTCTTTAGTTTTCCAATAAGTTGCTTTATGAAAGTTGACGCACCTATGTTGGGTGCATATATGTTTAAGATAGATATTTCTTGTTGGTGGATTGCACCTTTTATCATTATGTAATGGCCTTCTGTATCTTTTTTTATTTTAATAGCTTAAAGGGTATTTTGTCTGAAATTAAGATCACTACTCCTCCTTTCTTTTGTATTCCGTTCACCTGAAAATTTCTTTCCCATCCTTTTACTTTGAGTCTGTGGGTGTCCTTTCTAGTGAGGTGAGTCTCTTGAAGGCAATAGATTGTTTCCTGATTATATTTTATCCATTTTGACATTCTATGTCTTTTCAGTGGTGCATTTAGTCTATTCACATTTAGGTGAATGATGAAATGCAAGAGTTGATCCCTGTCATAAGGTTCTTAGAGAGTTGTTCCTGTTTGTTTGTTGTCTTTCTTTGGGTTTTGGTGTTGGTTCCTGTGTGTTTTTCATCTTTTACCTGTACTGTTGTGAAGAATGCTGTTGTTCTTTTTTCTCCCTCGCTAATGAAGATTAGTTTGGCTGGGTAGGTTTTTCTTGGTTGAAACTGTTTCTCTTTAGAACTTTGAAGATAGGGCTCCAGGCTCTCCTGGCCTGAAGGGTTTCTGTGGATAAATCTGCTGCTATTCTAATTGCTTTTCCCTGGTAGGTAGTCTGGCATTTTTCTCTTGCTGCCTTTAGGATTTTTCCTTTTATAGCTACTTTGTTTAGGCTAATTATTATGTGTCTGGGAGTTGGTCTTCTCATTTGTTGTCTTGTAGGGGTTCTCTGAATCTCTTGTGTTTGAATTTTTTCAACTTTGATGAAATGAGGGAAATTTTCTTGAATGATTTCATTAAATGTTTGTCCCAGTGTGGCTTCTGTTTCTCTCTCTGCCTCAGGAAGTCCAATTACTCTTAGGTTTGGTCTCTTGAAGTGATCATTCATCTCTTGCAGGTTTTGTTCTGTCTTTTTGAACTTCTTTTCTATGCTTGTG
>NW_006988778.1:0-708 GCF_000164805.1 Carlito syrichta
GTAGTATCAGACGACACTGATAAGGCAAGTAGTGTCTAAAGACACGAATAAGGCAAGTAGTATCATAAGAAACGAATAAGGCAAGAAGTATCATAAGACACTAACAAAGCACATAGCATCATAAGACACTAATGAGGCAAGTAGTATCATAAGACAGTAATAAGGCAAGTAGTATAAGACGCCACAAATAAGGCAAGTAGTATCATAAGACACTAATAAACAATTTTATCAGACGACACTAATAAGGCAAGTAGTATCATAAGACAATAATAAGGCAAGTAGTATCATTAGACACTAATGAGACATGTCGTATCATAAGACAAAATAAAGCAAGTGGTATCATAAGACAGTAATAAGGCAAGTAATATAATGAGACACTAAAAAGTCAAGTAGTATCATAAGACACAAATAAGGCAAGTAGTACCATAAGATTCTAACAAGGCTAGTAGTATCAGATAACATTAAAAAGGCAAGAAGTATAAGACAACACTAATAAAGCAACCAGTATCATAATACCCTAATAACGCAAGTAGTATCTTAAGACACTAATAAGGCAAGTAGTATCAGATGACAATACTAAGGAAAGTTGTACCATAAGACACTAATAAGTCAAGTAGTATCATAAGATAATAGTTAGTCAAGTGGAATAGGATGACCTTAATAAGGTAAGTAGTATCAAAAGACACTAAAAAGGCAACGAGAATTATA
>NW_006988779.1:0-4182 GCF_000164805.1 Carlito syrichta
AGCTAAATTAACTAGCTAGCCAGCTGTTTAGCCAGCTGACTTATCTAGCTACCTACCTAGCTAGCTAGCTGGCTAGCAAGCTGACTTAACTAGCTGACTTAACTAGCTAGCTAGCTGACTTAACTTGCTGACTTAACTAGCTTGCTACCTAGCTAGCCAACTGACTTAACTGGCTGACTTAACTAGCTAGCTACCTAGCTAGCCAGCTGACTTATGTAGTTAGCTAACTAGCTAGCTGCCTAGTTAATCAGATGATGTAAGAAGTTAATTACCTAGTCAGCTAGCTGACTAAACCAACTAGCTAATGAGTTAGCTTACTCATTAGCTAACGTGCTAGCTAGCTGACTTAATTAGCTGACTTAACTCACTAGCTAATGAGCTAGCTAGCTGACTCAACCAGTTGACTTAACTCATTAGCTAACTAGCTAGCTAGCTGACTCAACCAGCTGACTTAACTCATTAGCTAACTAGCTAGCCAGCTGACTCAACCAGCTAACTTAACTCGTTAGCTAACTAGCTAGTCAGCTAATTTAACCAGCTGATTAACTAGTTAGCCAACTAGCTAGCCAGCTGACTTTACTAGTTAGCCAAATAGCTAGCTAGGTGAATTAACCAGCTGACTTAGCTAGTTTGCCAACTAGGTAGCTAGCTGAATTAACCAGCTGATGTAGCTAGTTAGCTATCTAGCTAGCTAGCTGACTTAACCAGCTGACTTAGCTTGCTGAACTTACTAGTTAGCTAGATGACTTAGCTAGCTGAATTAACTAGTTAGCTAGCTGACTTATCCAGCTGACTTAACTAGTTAGCTAACTAGTTATCTAGCTGACATAGCTAGCTGATTAACTTATTAGCTAACTAGTTACTTGACTGAGTTAGCCAGCTGTCTTAACTCATTAGCTAACTAGCTAGCTAGCTGACTTAACCAGCTGACTTAACTCATTAGCTATCTAGCTAGCTAGTTGACTTAAGCAGTTGACTTAACTCGTTAGCTAACTAGCTAGCTAGCTGAGTTAACCAGCTGACTTAACTCATTAGCTAACTAGTTAACTAGCTGACATAACCAGCTGACTTAACTCGTTAGCTAACTAGCTATCTAGTTGACTTAACCAGCTGACTTAACTCGTTAGTTAACTAGCTAGCCAGTTGGCTTAAACAGCTGACTTAGCTTGTTAGCTAACTAGCTAGCTAACTGACTTAACCAACTGACTTAGATAGCTGACCTAACTAGTTAGCTAGCTGACTTAGCTACCTGACTTAACTAGTTTGCTAGCTGACATAAGTAGTTGACTTAACTAGCTGACTTAACTAGTTAGCTAGCTGACTTAGTTAGCTAGCTGGCTAGTTATCCAGCTGACTTAGCTAACTGACTTAACTCCTCAGCTGACGCCCTATACAACTGACTTCGCCATCTGACTTAACTTATTAGCTGACGAGCTAGCCAGCTGACTTTGCCAGCTGACTTAACTGGTTAGCTGAGGAGACAGCCAGCTGATTCAACCACCTAACTTAACTTGTTAGCTGAGGAGACAGCCAGCTGACTCAACCAGCTGACTTAACTCATTAGCTCACTAGCCAGCCAACTGACTCATACAGCTGACTTAACTCATTAGCTCACTAGTCAGTCGACTCAACCTGCAGACTTAACTCGTTAGCTGACGAGCTAGCCCGCTGACTTGCCAGCTGACTTAACTCATTAGCTGTTGAACTAGCCAGCTGACTTTGCCAGCTGACTTAACTCGTTAGCTGACGAGCTAGCCAGCTCAATTCAGCAGCCAATTTAACTCGTTAGCCTACAAGCTAGCCAGCTGACTTCACCAGCTGACTTAACTCGTTACCTGACGAGCCAGCCAGCTTACTCCTCCAGCCGACTTAACTAGTTAGCTGAAGAGCCCGCCAGCTGACTCCACCAGCCAACTTCACTCGTTAGCTGACGAGCCAGCCAACTGACTCTGCAGCCAGCTTCACTCGTTAGCTGACGAGCCAGCCAGCTAACTCTGCCAGCCGACTTAACTTGTTAGCTGACCAGCCAGCCAGCTGACTCCACCAGCCGATTTAACTCGTTAGCTGACGAGCCAGTCAACTGACTCCGCCAGCCGACTTAACTTGTTAGCTGACGAGCCAGCCAGCTGACCCCGCCAGCCGACTTAATTCGTTAGCTGATGAGCCAGCCAGCTGACTCTGCCAGCCGACCTAACTCATTAGCTGACGAACCAGCCAGCTGACTCCACCAACTGACTTAACTCGTTAGCTCACTACCCAGCCAGCTCACTCCACCAGCCGACTTAACTCGTTAGCTCACTAGTCAGTCAGTTGACTCCACCAACTGACTTAACTCCTTAGCTCTCTAGTCAGCCAACTGACTCATCCAGCTGACTTAACTCGTTAGCTCACTAGCCAGCCAACTGACTCAACCAGCTGACTTAACTCGTTAGCTGACTAGCCAGTCAGTTGACTCAACCAGCTGACTTAACTTGTTAGCCGACTTGTTAGCCAACTGATTAAACAGCTGACTTAGCAAGTTAGCCGACTAGCTAGCTAGCTGACTTAACCAGCTGACTTAGCTAGTTAACTGACTAGGTAGCTAGCTGACTTAACCCGCTGACTTAGCTAGCTGACCTTACTAGTTAGCTACCTGACTTAGCTAGCTGAATTAACTAGTTAGTTAGCTGACTTAACTAGCTGACTTAGCTAGCTGACTTAACTAATTAGCTAGCTGACTTAGCTGACTGACTTAACTCGTTAGCTAACTAGTTATCTAGCTGACTTAGCTAGCTGATTAACTTGTTAGCTAACTGTTAGATAGCTGACTTAGCTAGCTGTCTTAACTCGTTAGAGAACTAGCTAGCTAGCTGACTTAACTCGTTAGCTAACTAGCCAACTAGCTGTCTTAGCCATCTGACTTAACTCATTAGCTAACTAGCAATCGAGCTGATTTAACCAGCTGACATAACTCGGTAGATAACTAGTTAGCTAGCTGACTTAACAAGCTGACTTAACTCATTAGCTAACTAGTTAGCTAGCTGACTTAACCAGCTGACTTACCTCATTAGCTAACTAGCTAGCTACCTGACTTAACCAGCTGACTAACTCATTAATTAAATACCTAGCTGGCTGAATTAACCAGCTGACTTAACTCGTTATTTACCTAGCTAGCTAACTGACTCAACCAACTGACTTAACTCGTTAGCTAACTACCTAGCTAGCTGACTTAACCAGCGTACTTAAGTCTTTAGCTAACTAGCTAGCTAGCTGACTTAACCAGCTGATTTAACTCATTAGCTAACTAGCTTGCTAACTGGCTTAACCGAATGACTTAACTCATTAGTTAACTAGCTAGCTAGATGAGTTAATCAGCTGACTAACTCATTAGCTCACTAGTCAGTCGACTCAACCTGCAGACTTAACTCGTTAGCTGACGAGCTAGCCCGCTGACTTCGCCAGCTGACTTAACTCAGCTGATGAACTAGCCAGCTGACTTTGCCAGCTGACTTAACTCGTTAGCTGACGAGCTAGCCAGCTCAATTCAGCAGCCAATTTAACTCGTTAGCCTACAAGCTAGCTAGTTGGCCTAAACAGTTGACTTATATTGTTAACTAACGAGGTAGCTAGCTGACTTAAACAACTGACTTAACTAGTTAGCCAAGTAGCAAGCTAGCTGACTTAAAACACCTGATATAGCAAGTTAGCTAACTAGCTTGCTAGCTGACTTAACCAGCTGATTCAGCTAGTTAGCTAACAAGATAGCTAGCTGACTTAACCAGCTGACTAAGCTAGCTGACCTATCTAGTTAGCTACCTGACTTAGCTAGCTGATTTAACTAATTAGCTAGCTGACTTAACTAGATGACAACTAATTAGCTAACTAGTTATCTAGCTGACTTAGCTAGCTGAATTAACTCGTCAGCTATCTAGCTGGCTAGCTGACTTAACCAGCTGACATAACTCATTAGCTAACTAGCTAACTAGCTGACTTAAATAGCTGACTTAACTCATTAGCTTGCTAGCTAGCTAGCTGACTTCACCAGCTGACATAACTCTTTAACTAACGAGCTAGTTAGTTGACTTCACCAGAGCAAAATTCTAAAAAATTCTAAAATTCTAGAAACAGTGGCATTCTGGGAACAAACCAGGCAGTACCTTGTTGGGTAACTGAGTCATGTCTTTGGGATATACATCAGCTGTT
>NW_006988780.1:0-562 GCF_000164805.1 Carlito syrichta
AGGTGAGTGGATTGCCTGAGCCTGCGGGTTCGAGACCCGCCTGGGCAACTTGGCGAGGCCTCATCTCTACAATAAATCAAAAAATTAGCCGGGCGTGATAGCACACGCCTGTAATTCCAGCTACTTGGAAGGCTGAGGCGGAAGGATCGCCAGAGCCCAGTAGGTTGAGGCTGCGGTGGCCGGGAGCAGCCACTGCACTCCAGTCTGGGCAACAGAGTGAGACTCCAACTCAAAAAAAAATGTAAACCCATATTAAAGTGAGGCCTCTGTTTACTGGGTATGTGTCTTACAGGTTACCAGGTGAGATTCAACATTAAATGGAGGCCTACTAAACTCATCCTGACCTATGTTAATGAAATAATTAAAAAGAACAAAAATGGTGATTAAGTGAAAATGAAAAAAACAAAAACCAGAATAAACGTTTAAAAATCTTAACGAGGATCAATACAGCCATTCTGAATTGTATGATAGCCCCATATGAAAAGAAATAGGTTTGCAGTTAGAAATCATTATATGTGAGATTCTCCAATTATCTTTTATATATTAAAGAGATTTCATCAAA
>NW_006988781.1:0-360 GCF_000164805.1 Carlito syrichta
TTCATTCCTTTCCATTCAATTTCATTACATTCCATTCGATTCCATTCCATTCCAACCCTCTCAATACAATTTAATTTCTTTCAATTCCATTCCTTCCTCTCCATTCCATTCCATTCCTCCCAAGTCCATTGCATTCCTTTCCATTCCCTTCCTCTCCAATCATCTCCATTCCATTCCATTGCATAACTCTCCACTCCATTCCATTCCTCCCCATTCCATTCCATTCCATTCCACTCCACTACATTAAATTCCACTCTACAAGGTTCCAATCCATTCTTTTCCACTCCATTCCATTCCTCCCCATTCCATTCCATTCCATTCCACTCCACTACATTAAATTCCACTCTACAAGATTCCAAT
>NW_006988782.1:0-584 GCF_000164805.1 Carlito syrichta
GGGCCTCAGGGACTGATTTTTCTCTGTGATGGGTATTCAAGTGATGGGTCTCCTCTGTGTTAGTCACTGGCACTTCCCTGTTGTGGGGGCCTGTCGATGACCTGCACTGACCAAGGGGGGGTTAGGACCACACCGGTGAATCAGAACGGAGAGAAGAAACCACACAGAGGCAGCTGTTTTGGGAACAGTCTGGCCAAGACTGAAGCCAATTTTATTCAAACTTTTTCCAACTGATATACCATTTTCTATAATCTCCAGCAGTGTGACAATTACTTGCTGGGGGCGTACAAGTTCATTGATGTGTAACGCGCTTTACAAATCATGTACCATCACAAGACTTTCAAGTTCCCAGTGAACAATTACAATTCCATGATGTATGAATCACAGGTGCACAATTTCAATACAGATTGTTCAAGATGTTTTCCATAGTGTTCAATAAATCATTCATATTATACTCTATGTTCTAAACCCTGATTAAAAAACTTTCCAAGTTAACTCTAAGTTCAATCCAATTTTAGTAACTTTTAGTGTTTTTAACGATTAATATTATCGACTTAACACTATACTATAATCTATAAGTTTAC
>NW_006988783.1:0-660 GCF_000164805.1 Carlito syrichta
TAATAAGAAAACTTCCTACCCAAAAAAGCCCTGGACCAGATGGCTTTCCAGCAGAATTCTGCAAGACATTTAAGGAGGAGCTGATACCAACCCTACTGAAGTTATTCCAGGTGATTGAAAAAGATGGAACACTCCCCAAATCATTTTACGAAGCCAATATCACATTTATACCCAAGCCAGGTAAAGATCCAACAAAGAAAGAGAATTACAGGCCATTATCTTTGATGAACATAGATGTTAAAATTCTCAACAAGATCCTAGCAAACCAGATTCAGCAATACATCTCAAAAATCATCCATCATGACCAAGTAGGCTTCATTCCTTGGATGCAAGGCTAGTTCAACATTCATAAAACCATAAATGTTATTAAATACATCAACAGTTGTCAAAACAAAAACCACATGATTATATCATTAGATTCAAAAAAAGCTTTTGATAAAATCCAGAACCCCTTTTTATAAAAACCCTTGAACATCTAGGCATACGGGGAACATACCTCAAAATAGTAAAAGCCATCTATGAGAAACCCACAGCGAGCATACTCCTAAATGGACAAAAATTAGAACCATTTCCCCTGAAAACTGGAACAAGACAAGGATGCCCACTCTCACCCCTCTGGTTCAACATAGTATTGGAAGTCCTGGCTGGAGCAATCAGAGG
>NW_006988784.1:0-632 GCF_000164805.1 Carlito syrichta
ACCTAGTGGGGGTAGAAAGAAAGGAAGGAAGGAAGGAAGGAAGAAAGAAAGAAAGAAAGAAAGAAAGAAAGAAAGAAAGAAAGAAAGAAAGAAAGAAAAAAAAAATTCATTCTCCTGCAAACTTTCTGCCCTCAGTCCTTTCCCCCCACAGCTTCCCCACATGTGAGTGTCCCCCAAGCTCAGCACCTTCCAGACCCAACCCTCCCCCAGTGGTTGCCCCACATTGGTGTGGGAATTCCTGAGGCTCCCTGGCTGTGTACCTGCCAGTTCTCCTCTCTGAGGTGAGATATTGGCCTCAGGCAGGCCGACTCACCTACTCGACAATGAGGATTTTCAGTCAGAAAGGCCATGGACACATCTCTTACCCGGTAACATTTCTTCCTCCAATCCCATTTTTCCTGATTCTAAATCCATTTGCCCTGTGAACACCCTACACGCAGTATAGAATCTGTGTCAATTCTGATGTTTTTAGAGACAAGGTCTGACTCTGTGGTCAGGCTAGGATCCGGGGACATGACAATCATTCATCACCAGCTTCAAAATCTCAAACTCTGGTGATATTCCTGCCACAGTCTCCGAAGGGCCCAGAATGATAGGCACCTCGACCCCAGATCACCTGTTGGGATGGGTGA
>NW_006988785.1:0-1015 GCF_000164805.1 Carlito syrichta
GGATTGAGGACTCATATAAGGAAGATTCCTTATACTTCCTTAACAATATGACGTGTAGTTTCCTGTATATTACGACCTCCATTGCCCAGCTTCCTGCTTCACTCTGCAGGATGCCGAGACAGTCCCTGGTGACAGAGAATTCCAGTTTTTTGGATATCAAGAGAAAGACGTCCATCATATTCTTTGGGAACTGGAATCCAAGTTTAATTGTTGCCCTTCACAATACCTCCACAAAATGTGAAATATTCCAAACCCAAAACCCCAATATCTACCTGCCCACCCACAAGAATTTTCTGTACCTTCAGGTCACTTGAATCAAGGAATTTTGTACCAATATGCTGTTTGATTCTGGGTAATATGATTATGGTCGTAGATGGTCCCAGGAAACAAAAGGATTTCTTGGGCCAAATCCTTGATTACAACTAACAAGAGGACCAGAAAGATCCTGAGCATCTGTAATGACAGATTTAGCGTATCCACGGAGCACCTAGCCCCGAAAATGTAGACACTCAGAAGCCCAGATTGCTGATTAAACCTTATCAAGAGGCCCTGTAGATTCCGGAAAATGAAAACTTTTAATTCTCTGTAAGCTGAACTGATTTTTCCTGTCGATTTGGATTCCAAATTCAGTATATCAAAAGACAGATGCCCAGAAGTTTCCTAGTTTCGTGAATTAAATGATTCCTGGTTGCCATTAAAAGTACGTAGTAATCATTTGGAAAGTGCAAAACGATTGTCCCTTCTCAAAATAAAATGAGACACGGAAGGGGAAGGATTACAGTGTTCACCTTAAGACCAGAGTGACATCCAAATATCACAAGAAAATTCTTTTTGTCCTGGAATCTGACCTTAGTTGTTCTGAGGAAACTAACGGGTTTGGAGTGCTCAATTCCATTTACAACTTTTAAGAGGGCCATAATGTTGCTGGAGACCTGAATAACCGATTCCTAATATCCTAATGCTAAAGTGCTCTGAAACATTTGGGGAGCTCGAAGATCTGCTTCTAATATCGTCC
>NW_006988786.1:0-817 GCF_000164805.1 Carlito syrichta
CATCCCTGATACTTTTTTCTACCTTAGTAAGACTCCCTGTAGGTTTTTGGGATTTGAGAACTCGTGTAACCCAGATTCATTATTCTTCAGTAGTAAGACGCCACGTAGTTTCCCATATATGAGGACTCCTAGTGCGCAAATTCATGCTTAATTCACAGCAATTCCCGAGATATTTCCTGATGAACATATAAATCCATTTGTTTGGATATTAACAGAAAGCCTCCCATATACTTTCTGGTAACTGTAATTCAAGCTTCCAGATTCTCGTTAAAACGACATCATAAAAATGTGGAATATGCTAAATCCAATATCCCACTATCCACCATCCTGGACACAGGAAAATTCGCTATTTTCAGGAAACTTGAAGCGCGGGATTTTGTTGCAAAATGCCAGTTGATACCTGGGGAACTGGGTTAGGCCGAAGACATTGATACGAGATAAAAGAAATTGTAGGTTCAGATACTCCATTACAACTAACGAAAGGACCGGAATCTTCTTGGATCTGTAATAAGAGATTTCAGGCATCCACGTAGCAAGTATCTCTGAAAAACGGGAGACCTACAAGCCCAGAATCCTCATTAAACCTTATCAAGAGGCCATATAGATTTTGACAATTGAGGACAGCTATTCCTGCATTCGCTTCTCATTCTCCTCAAGAGCCTGATTTTCGCTGGCAATCCGGATTCCTAAATTCTGTATACAAATACACAGATACCTAGCTGTTTCCCAGGGATGTGGAAATCCGTGATTCCTGGTCACCTTTAAAATATGTATTACATGCATAGCAACCCCAACTCCCAAGCCATATCAAATAGAT
>NW_006988787.1:0-803 GCF_000164805.1 Carlito syrichta
AGGTGACTTTCATAACACAAATTTATTTCTCATAGTCGTTTAGGAAGTCCAAGATCAAGTTACTTTCTGTTTCACTTAATGGAGAGGGATCTCTTCAGGTTTTGCAGTCTTCTTGCTGTGAGTTCACATGACAGAGAAAGAGATCCATCTCTCTCTCTCTCTCTCTCTCTTTTTGAGATGACATCTCACTCTGTCATCCAGGATGGTATGTGGTGGCACAATCATGGCCACCCCTGAGTTGACCTGCTGGGCTCAGGTGATCCTTCTGCCTCAGCCTTCCAAGTTGCCAGAACTGCATGCATGCGCTACTACCCCTGGCTAATTTTTTGATTTATTGGAGAGATGGTGACTTACCATATTTTCCAGGCACGTCTTGAACCGGCAGGCTCAGGCAATCCTCTTTCTTCAGCCTTCCAAAGTGTTGAGATTACAATCTTGAGCCATTGCACCCAGCCCTTTTTCTCTTTTTATAAGTACATTAATCTCATCTTGAGGGCCCAACCTCATAACCTAATCAAACCCAAATTCTCTCCTAAAGGCTTCATTTACAAATGCCATCAAACCAGAGAGTAGGGTTTCAATGCCTGAATTTTGGGGTGACACAGGCCCTCAGTCTATTGCAATAAGGAATAAATTATAGTGAGTTTTTGGGAAAGTCCATGTCAATCTATATTCAAATATTGTATTTCTTTAAATATTGTTATTTGTCATAATGATATTTGATGCCAAAAATATCATGTGTAGTATTATGTGTTTAGATTCTTATGCTAATTTAAAAAAAAAAGTAATATTGATAGAACCTT
>NW_006988788.1:0-780 GCF_000164805.1 Carlito syrichta
TGGTGGCTAGCTAGTGAAGCCAGCTGGCTAGCCAGATGGCTATCTACTTAAGTCAGCTAGTTAAGTCAGCTGGTTCACAGTCTGGCTAGCTAGGTGACTGGCAAGTTAAGATGGCTGACTAACAGGCTGGTCAGGTAGGTTGGCTAGCAGGGTGGTTGGATAGTTAATCCTGCTGGCTAGCAGACTGTCCAGCCAGCCGGATGGCTATTTAATTCAGCTAGCTACCAGCTGGCCAGTCCTCTAGCTAGCTAGCTGGCTGCCTAGCCAACTAGACAGCCAGGTAGCTAGCTAGTTAAGCCAGCGGGCTAGCCAGCTTTCCAGCCAACTAGCTATTCAGTTAGTTATGTCAGCTAGCTAGACAGCTATCTAGTTAAGATAACTGGCAAGTCAGCTAACTATTCAGCTAGCTATTTAAGTCAGCTAGGTAGTCAGGTTGCTTGTCAGCTAACTATTTAAGTCAGCTATCTAGTTAGCTAACTAATCAGCTCGATAGTTGTCAACTAGCCAGCTAACTTGCCAGTTAGGTAGCTAGTTAAGTCAGCTAAATAGACAGGTATATAGCTTGTTTTCTAGCTAGTTACATCAGTTAGATAGCCAGCTAGCTAGTCAGCTTTCTAGTTAGGACAGCTAGCAAATCAGCTAATTACTTAGCTAACTAGTGAGTTAGCAACTCAGCAAGCTGGTCAGCTAGCGAGTGGCCTCACTCACTTTCCATCAGTCAGCTAACTAGTCTGCTTGCTTACATGACACCAGTCAGCAAACTAGACGTCTCACTCACCA
>NW_006988789.1:0-723 GCF_000164805.1 Carlito syrichta
ACTGTAAGGTCCATTGTAAAGCTTTACATTGTGAACAGTCATGTACTAATCATAAAAATAAAATCTTATGATAAGAAAATCTAATGAAATAAACCAAACATATTAAAATTATAAAATTATTCTTAAAAGTGACTATCAACAAAATGAATAAAAGACATCAGAGTTCATCAAATATTTGCAAATCATATAACCAACAAAAAACTTGTACTCAGAATATATAAGAATCCCTGAAAGAAAACAGTAACAGAAACAACCTATCTGCAAAACAGGCAAAAATTTGAACAGACATCCCATTAAAGAAGATAAACAGGTGCTATAAGAAGAATGCTGACATAATTTGTCAATTCATCATTAGATAAATTAATATAAAGGCAAATGAAACACCACTACACACTTGTCTAGAATGACTCAAATAAAAAAGAAATATTGACAATACCTATGTTGGTGTGCATGACATGCCTACAACTTTTCTAGTGAAAACGAAAAATGAAAGAGCTACTCTGGAAAACAATGAATAGCTTCTAATAAGGTTAAACATGCCCATTTCCAAAGACTTAGAAATATACTCCTGACATTTTGCTACAGAGACATCAAATTCTATTCGTACACACCTGTGCAAATATTTATAAAAATGTTATACATGCTAGAAATCAGAAACAGCCCCAAAGTCTTAGAAAAAGTTCAAAGCATACATAAACTAGGAAAATTGAATACTGTTCAGTA
>NW_006988790.1:0-658 GCF_000164805.1 Carlito syrichta
AAAAGGACCAGAAAGTTCCTGTGGATCTGTAATAACAGATTTAGAGTATCGACGGAGCAAGTTGCTCTGAAAAATGTAGGGACCGAGAAGCCCAGATTGCTGATTAAACCTTATCAAGAGGCCCTATAGGTTCTGGTTAAAGAGAACTCCTGGAACCGGATTTCCTTTTCGTTATCAGCAAGATGCCCTGATTTTCACTGTCAATGTGGATTCCAAACTCTGCTTAAAAAAGACAGATCCCAGAAGTCTCCTACGGATGTGGAATCCATGATTCCTGGTTACCTTTAAAAATATGTACTAAACATTTCGCAACTGCAAAACCCTTGTCCCCTCTCAAAATAAAAAGAGAAACAGACAGTGAAGGATGACCAGGTTCACCTTAAAACCAGAGTTACATCCAAATATGGCAAGAAGATTCTTTTTATCCTGGAATCTGGCCTTAGTTGTTCTGAGGAACCTAACGGACTTGGAGTGCCCGATACCCGTTTACAACTTTCAAGAGGACCAGAATGTTGCTGGAGTCCTGAAATGATTGATTTGTAATATCCGCATACAAAACTGCTAATAAACATTTCGAGAGCTCTGCACCCTGTTTGTTGTTTGTCCCATCACAGACATCCTGAGAATTTTTTGGATTGAGAACTCATACAACACACAT
>NW_006988791.1:0-3819 GCF_000164805.1 Carlito syrichta
CACCTAGAGAAGAAACTGCTTTCTCTCTCAGTAGTGGCTCCCATATGTTACATAGGACAGAGTCTAGAGGTATACGACAGGCATTCTTTTGTCTCCAGTCCCAATACGTTTGAAGTAAATGCCATCAGATAATACCACTCAGTAAACTTCGTTGCTCTAGTCATCTGCATGCCTTTGAATAATCCCTTTTATTAATGAAATATTTTAACATTTGTCTTTTAAAAATCCAACACAAGTCTATTAGTATAAGTGGTGATGTAAAATCCACAGGGACATTTTAGTCACAGTTGCATTTGACAAACATTCTCTTTTGTTAATCTTGTTTTTTACATGGCACAGATAACTTGAATTTCCTCAGTATTTCTGCTACCTTATGGCGACAACTCTGAAACCTTCTCAGTATCCCCTTCTCTTCCTGATTTCTAATTGTTGACGTTCCCAGGGCTTAGTCTATGGACTTTTCTGTCAACCCCATGATCAAGGTGATTTCATCTTATCCCATAATTTCTCTCTCAAGTTTGGATCAGCATCTGCAACTGCCTTGCCAAGAATCATGCTTGCATATTGAAAAAAGCCTCACAAACATGAAATATCCACACAAAAAAATCATGATTTCTGCCATTACAGCACTTGGATGTGTATGGAAATCTATCCGGAACAAAAATTTCCAAGTCATTCTTGATTTTCCCTAATGTCCCACATGGAATTCATCAACAGATTCTATTGGCTCTACCTTTTATTCTTTTTCTTTTCTTTACTTTTCTTTTTTTTTTTTTCAGTTGGATTCTCACTCCATCGCCCAGGCTGGAGTGCAGTGGTACAGCTCACCACCACGGGTTCTGGCGATCCTTCTGCCTCAGTCTTCCAAATAGCCAGAACTACAGGAGCGCGCTACCATGCCTGGCTAATTTTTTATTTATTTGTTGTAAAGGCACGGTCTCTTCAAATTACCTGAGCTGATCTTGAAACTGCGTGCTCAGGCAATTCACTCACCTTGGCCTTCCAAAGTGCTGGGTTTACAGGCTGAGCCATGGAGCCTGGCCCGGCTCTACTTTTTGACTTCCTTTTCACCGTCCCCACAGCCTATCGCCAGGGTTCAAGTCAACAGCAAAGATTGCCTGAGGTAGTAATGCATTATACTCTGCTTTTACTCTTGTCCAAAAACATCTTGTTACACACTCCTCACTTCCACCCTGCATAACATCTATAATAACCCTCTTATATTTGTTTATGTCATACCTTTGTTTAAACTCACTCAAAGGCTTTCTTTCCAACAGTCATAGAACAAATTCCAAATTCGAGCCATTTCCAATCTTCTTCAACCAGACTTTTTGAGTCAGCTGGTCTCCAAGCTTTCTCTAGCTTTGAGATATTTATAAAGAATGCCCAGAACGTTAATCACCTAAGATCCCACGAAATCTATGTTTTTTTTTGTTTAGGTTGATATTTCTTTTTCTTATTAAGAGTGTTTCACAGGTGATAAAACTACATGTAAAAAAAGCTCTAATCATTGTACTTCTAATAATATAGAAAAAGCAATACTCAAAGCTACAGATAATAAA
The DNA here is from genome assembly GCF_000164805.1 of Carlito syrichta. NCBI lineage: Eukaryota > Metazoa > Chordata > Mammalia > Primates > Tarsiidae > Carlito > Carlito syrichta. Next base: position 1,563 of record NW_006988791.1, read on the forward strand.
AAACTAGATTTTCCAGGAATGTGTAGGATTTTATATGTGTATACTTACAGCTATTTTAAAAATTGATAATTAAATTACTGTCCAAAAAACAACTCTGTAATTGAGAATCCAAAATGTTCTAGCTTCTAAATCTCAGCAAAATATAATATTTTAAAATTTATTTTTTAGTAATAAATCCATTGCAACTATTTATAGAGCAAACCATTTTAAATATCTTTAAATATATTTGATAATAACTAATTAAAGAAAAATAAAAATGATCAACTTTAGTCTTAGATATTGCATTTTAAAATAGTCTAAGCAGGTTAGCCAAAATTGTCTGATATATCTAATTTTCCCTAAGTCTTAGGGAAACAATTCAGTGTTAGGTATACAAATAATCATCATTCAGGTACCCATGTTAATGAGGTGTCTCTCCCCCATGACAGTTTTCCACTACTGCCAATCTGTTTCTTACAGCATTAAGATAATTGCTCAAGGTTCGTATATGAGTGAGAATATGTGCTATTCAGTTATTTGTTTCTGTGATAGATCACTGAGTATTATGGATTCTAAGTCCACCCAAGTTGCTGAGAAGTTCTTCAGTTGTCCTTCTTTATGACTAATACTCCATCGTGTATATATACCACATTTTTTAATCCAGTCCTCTATCAATGGGCAACACGGTTGGTTTCATGTTTTTCCTACTGTGAATAATGCAGTAAACATGTGTGTGTAGGTTTTTTTAATAGAATTATTTGAGTTCCTGCAGGTATATTCACAGAAGGGAAATTGCAGGATCATATGGAAGGTCGATTTTTAGATCTTTTGGGAATTCCCAAGCTGTTTTCCACAGAGTTTGTACTAGGTTTCACTCCCACCAACTGTGTAGACATGTTCCCTTTTAGCCACATCCTTTCCAGCATCTGTTGTTTTTTGAGTTATTGATGATGGCCATCCTGACTGGAGTTAGGTGGTGTCTCAATGTAGTTTTAATTAGAATTTCTTTGATGACTAGTGAGACTGAGCATTTTTTCATGTATTTGCTGGATGCTCGTATATCTTCTTTGATTTTAAATTTTTTTCTTTGGTTTTTAATTTTTTTATTTTAAATATATGGGGTACAGTTCACTGTTAGATATATAAATGATCATTATGCAGGTACCCTTGCTGATGAGGTGTCTCTCCCTCCTGTTTGTAAGAAGACAGCTCCCTAGACCTATGTCATGTCCTTTAAAGATCTAACCAAGAAGCAATGAATAAAGAGAGAAATGGCCTTTCCAAAACACAATTTAAGTATTCTTTATCTGAATATATTCACTTTGTTCAGTAGTCATATGGTACACAACATACAAATTAGATATTTGCAAAACATTTTTTGAGCAAACTACTTCCTGTAATGAACATGCTAAATTTAACTCTTGGAAAATATTTAACGTTCTTGTCAAATGGAGGTTCATAGTTCTTGCAGTATGCTATTAAACCCAAGCATTATATTTAATCTTCCACCAGATTTCTGAGAGAAAAAAGTAATTTTTGAAACAACATAAATTGGTAAAAGTAAGGCAATCATCTACTTATATGTTAAGCACCAGTCATACTAAAAACAGATATTAAATTTTCCTTTTGATAGGATGTAAAATCTAGCACAATAACTTTCAAGTAATCTACTGCCTCTCTACACTGATTCCACTCTGCTCATCCAAGCACTTCCTTCAACCACATTTGGGTCCTTATATGATTTTTTTTTTTTTTTTGAGTTGGAGTCTCACTCTGTCACCCAGACTGAAGTGCAGTGGCTGCTCCCGGCCACCGCAGCCTCGACCTGCTGGGCTCCGGCGATCCTTCCACCTCAGCCTTCCAAGTAGCCAGAATCACAGGCATGCGCTATCATGCCCAACTGATATTTTTTTTATTTATTGTAGAGATGAGTTCTCGCTGCCCAGGTGGGTCTCGAACCCGCAGGCTCAGGCAATCCACTCACCTCAACCTCCCAAAGGTGCAGGATTATAGGCTGAGCCTCCGAGCCCGGCTCTTATATGATTTTTGATAAAGTAAAGTGGAATTTTAAAAAGTTGCTCACTTATCATTTATTCCTCCTTTACTTTGGCAGTATAAGTCTACTTTCCCTACCTCGAGTTACTATTACCTCCACATTCCATGTGCTCTTAGTGGTGTTGTCAATCATGGCACTATCCACCCCTGGTCAAGGGTAATTGACTCATCCCAGGCATGCCCTCACCCTCAGACACTTGACCCTTTAGCTGATTGCCACTTG
>NW_006988792.1:0-502 GCF_000164805.1 Carlito syrichta
CCCTTCACTATACCTCCACAAAATGTGGAAAAAAAAACCCAAAACCACAATTCCTACCTCCCCACCCACAAAAATTTTCTGTAATTTGAGGTCACCTGAGTCGAAGAATTTTGGACCAATACTCCATTTGATTCTGGGGAATATGATTATGGTCATAGAGGATCACAGGAAAGAAAAGGATTTCTAGGGACAAATCTTTGATTATAACTAACAGGAGGACCAGAAAGATCCTGAGAATCTGTAATGACAGATTTAGCGCATCCACGGAGAAAATAGCTCTGAAAATGTACGGACCCAGAAGCCCAGATTGCTAATTAAACCTTATCAAGAGGCCCTGTAGATTCCAGAAAATGGGAACTCCTAGAACCGGATTTCCTTTTAACTCTCAGTAAGATGCCCTGATCTTTCCTGTCGATTTAGATTCCCAATTCAGTATATCAAAATACAGATGCCCAGAAGTTTCCTAGTTTCATGGATTCCATGATTACTGGTTGCCATTAAA
>NW_006988793.1:0-769 GCF_000164805.1 Carlito syrichta
ATGACGGATGGTACTGGGAACCTACGGGGGGGAGGGGGATGGGATTAACAGTAGCAAATATCTGTCGGGGGATGGGAAAACACTTCTTATCTACAGGGTGCCTGAATGAAACGTCATTGTACACCTACCCTTAACTGTACCCCACAAAACCATAATAAAAACTACTGATTAATGAAAAAAAAAAAAAAAAAAAAAAAAAAAATATTCTGACTTGCACGGCAAGTGATGGTGACTCTCTCTCCTACAGATGCAAACAGGGAGGATGGAAACTGGGTCACCTGGATGTCGCACCTGGCACCTTAAATTGGAAACACAATAGCAAATATCCTATAATTAATCATGTCATAAAAGGACTTAACCCAACTGACCAAATAGTACTGAGCACACTGGCTGAGTCAATTTCAATTGCTCTCCCTCCTTACCTGGGAACCAAAGAAGCAGGAGCCCCAGGAGCTGAGCAGGAGCCTTCATGTCCATGCTGTGTTCTGACTGGGACTGATTCTTGCACTGGGTGTGACCAGCCTATTAATCAGTCTTCAGAGCAGTAGACTGGGCTCTGGGAACATGCAAATAAGCAGGAGATGAGGCAGGCTGGGCACAGCTGCAGGGTTGCCTCTTTTCAGCAACTCAACACAGATGCAGTGACCTCAGTTTCCCAGGTCAGACCAGTGCATCACGGATTTACATGCGAGAATATGTTTTTCTTTGGTGACCACATTGTTACAAAAGACATTTGGGGGAAATTTTCAAATTGTATTTTATTTTTTAA
>NW_006988794.1:0-691 GCF_000164805.1 Carlito syrichta
CCAACTCCAGAACTGAACAAAGCAAGAGGAAATACATTAGGAAGAATAGGAGATTGAACAAACAGAAGTAAAAGCAATCACTCCACCCCTGAAGAACAGAATTAAAGAAGATGGGGAAGTGGAGGGAAGGGAAAAGTAGGGAGTGAAAATCTGCACAAATGAAGAAACGCCAAAAGAAGCATACAGGGCTCACACAGACGCCTGGGAGGTCAGACACTGAGAAAACAGACTTCGGGACACAAACAATGAAGAGCCCCCAGAATGACTGGTCACATGCAACAAACCCAGACATCAAGACATTAATAGACAGAATTTTAAAAATTGAGGAGAGACAAGAGGAAAATTCGAAGGAGCTGATGACAGAAATAACAGCAGTAACGAATACTGTGATGGAAATAAATAACAAACTAATAAGCATGGAGAGCAGCATTAGTCAAGCAGAAGAAAGAATCTCAGACCTTGAAGACCAAAATACAAAACTAACCCAAACTGTCAAAAACGTAGAAAAGAAGCTTAAAAAGACAGAACAAAACCTTCAAGAGATGAATCATTATTTCAAGAGACCCAATCTAAGAGTAATTGGCCTTCCTGAGACAGAGAGAGAGTCAGAGGCCATACTGGAACAAATATTTCATGAAATTATTCAAGAAAACTTCCCTCATCTCATCAGTGATGCATAAATTCAAACACA
>NW_006988795.1:0-727 GCF_000164805.1 Carlito syrichta
CTGCCCACCCGGCGCGGGGCTCCTGTTGCCTGCTCGGAGGCAGGCAGCCATCTTGTTCCTGTCCGGCCCCACCCCCTCTGGGGCGAGCAGATGAGATAGCACCACCTGCTGGCGATTCAAGGTAACAACACCGAAACGGGAGAGACAAGCTTCATAAAGACATAGACTAAACTTCTGAACCGAGGTTATTCTGAACTGTCCTTCACAGCAGATCAGGGGAACTGACCCTAACTGCAAACTAATTTACCAGCTTGAAAAAAAAAAAAAAAAAATGAGAAATCAGACCTGAAAGGACATTGGACTTAAACGAAATGTCTCAGAGTGTGCTTCATTGATTCTATTAGTTTAATGACTTAATTCTATTCCTACTGTATTGTTCCCTTTTTTCTCTTTTCCCTTTCCTTTTCTTCTCTTTTATTCTGTCTGTGAACCAGGTCTTTGTATAGAGGAACAGCACACTAATAAGATGGTTGGATAGCTGGTATGCTAGCATCACTATATGTTTTATTTTTGTTTGTATGAGAGTTGGTTCGACTGTAGCGGTGGTCTATTGTTTTTATCTGTTTCAGTATAGGCCTCTCTCTCTATTTGTTGGCACACTCGTTTGTTTCCCCCTTTACTCCTCTATCTCTCCACTCCCCTTTTCAACCCACTATCTGCTCCATTCTTTCCCCTCTGCTAACCACATTTTATTTCAGGGAGTAAACCTACAGCCCCCACTGCCCTG
>NW_006988796.1:0-675 GCF_000164805.1 Carlito syrichta
CCATTTTTACTGCATCGTCCTCTCCCGCTGCTGCCGCAGCCCCTCCCCCCACCAGCGCTCCCGCTGCCGCCGCCGCCGCCGTCCCGCCGCCGCGCCCGCCGCGGCCTCTGGCACGGGTAGCTCATCACAACCCGGCCGGAGGAGATCCACATCAAACCGCTTCAGGGAAGATCTGCTGGGATCGCTGCCACCGCTCCTGCGACGGAGACTGTCCTGCCCACCCGGCGCGGGGTTCCTGTTGCCTGCTCGGAGGCAGGCAGCCATCTTGTTCCTGTCCGGCCCCACCCCCTCTGGGGCGAGCAGATGAGATAGCACCACCTGCTGGCGATTCAAGGTAACAACACCGAAACGGGAGAGACAAGCTTCATAAAGACATAGACTAAACTTCTGAACCGAGGTTATTCTGAACTGTCCTTCACAGCAGATCAGGGGAACTGACCCTAACTGCAAACTAATTTACCAGCTTGAAAAAAAAAAAAACAAAAACGAGAAATCAGACCTGAAAGGACATTGGACTTAAACGAAATGTCTCAGAGTGTGCTTCATTGATTCTATTAGTTTAATGACTTAATTTCTATTCCTACTGTATTGTTCCCTTTTTTCTCTTTTCCCTTTCCTTTTTCTTCTCTTTATTCTGTCTGTGACCAGGTCTTTGTATAGAGGATCAGCACACTA
>NW_006988797.1:0-804 GCF_000164805.1 Carlito syrichta
CGACCTCAGGGTGACCAAAAAATCAGAATAAGTGTTGATAGAGAATGGGGTCTCCTCCTCCAGCGGGGTCAAAAAAGGTTGTGTTAAGGTTTCGGTCAGTTAAAAGTATGGTAATTCCTGCTGCTAGAACTGGGAGAGATAATAGTAGTAGAACTGCAGTAATGAGGACAGATCATACAAATAGAGGGGTCTGGTATTGTGATATAGCGGGGGGTTTTATATTGATAATGGTAGTGATAAAGTTAATAGCGCCTAGGATAGAGGACACTCCTGCCAAGTGAAGAGAGAAAATAGTAGATCCACAGAAGCTCCTGCGTGGGCCAAGTTTCCTGCTAGAGGAGGATATACGGTTCAACCTTTTCCTGTGCCAGCTTCTACTATTGAGGAGGCTAGTAGCAGAAGGAAAGAAGGTGGTAGCAGTCAGAAGCTTATATTATTTATACGTGGGAATGCTATGTCGGGGGCCCCAATTATAAGAGGTACTAGTCAATTGCCGAAACCCCCGATTATAATGGGTATAACTATAAAGAAAATTATTATGAAAGCATGAGCAGTAACGACGACATTATAGATCTGATCATCTCCCAATAGAGTCCCCGGCTGTCCGAGCTCTGCTCGGATGAGAAGGCTAAGGGCAGTTCCTACTATTCCGGCTCAAGCACCAAATAATAAATATAGAGTTCCGATGTCTTTATGGTTGGCTGAGAATAATCAACGGTTAATGAACATAGGTAAGGTAAAATGGCTGATAAAGCATTGGGCTGTAAATCTAAAGATAGGGGTGGAGCCCCCTTTTTACCAAGT
>NW_006988798.1:0-828 GCF_000164805.1 Carlito syrichta
CAAGCTTCATAAAGACATAGACTAAACTGCTGAACCGAGGTTATTCTGAACTGTCCTTCACAGCAGATCAGGGGAACTGACCCTAACTGCAAACTAATTTACCAGCTTGAAAAAAAAAAAACAAAACGAGAAATCAGACCTGAAAGGACATTGGACTTAAACGAAATGTCTCAGAGTGTGCTTCATTGATTCTATTAGTTTAATGACTTAATTCTATTCCTACTGCATTGTTCCCTTTTTTCTCTTTTCCCTTTCCTTTTCTTCTCTTTTATTCTGTCTGTGAACCAGGTCTTTGTATAGAGGAACAGCACACTAATAAGATGGTTGGATAGCTGGTATGCTAGCATCACTACATGTTTTATTTTTGTTTGTATGAGAGTTGGTTCGACTGTAGCGGTGGTCTATTGTTTTTATCTGTTTCAGTATAGGCCTCTCTCTCTATTTGTTGGCACACTCGTTTGTTTCCCCCTTTACTCCTCTATCTCTCCACTCCCCTTTTCAACCCACTATCTGCTCCATTCTTTCCCCTCTGCTAACCACATTTTATTTCAGGGAGTAAACCTACAGCCCCACTGCCCTGGAAAGATTCCAGGGCAGTGGGAAGTGGGTTCCACATTATCCACACGCCTGTCAGCGAATACCAGGACCTGCAGACAGATTTTGAATCACGGCTCTCCCCTTAAGTACATCTCAAAACTGCAAAAAGGACCACCTCCAACCTACAGTGCAACTTCAGAATTGAACAAAGTAAGAGGACGTACATAAAGAATAGGAGATTGAACAAACAGAAGTAAAACCAATCCCTTACCCCTGAATAACAGAATTAAA
>NW_006988799.1:0-566 GCF_000164805.1 Carlito syrichta
CTGCCCTAACTTGGGGCATTCTGTTCCATGAGCTCACATGCGTCTTTGCTGTGGGGCACGAGTGCGGAGGGAGGAAGCAGACCTCCTGGGAGGCATGGCGAAAGGCATGGGATGGACGTGCCTGGTGGGCAACTTGAAACCTCCAGTGAATGACAGGACAGAAAGTGCCTTTTCCTCTCCCATTCCTGAGGGTGACTCCTCGATCTGGGTGGCAGGAGTAGTGGTGGTGGCGGTTGTGGTGGTTATTTTTATTTGGAGTCAAAATCCTGCTCTGTCACCCAACTTGAGTGCAGGGACACACACGGCGACCACAGACTCCACCTCCTGGGCTCAGGCGATCTCCCACCTCAGTCCCCCAAGTGGCTATAACCACAGGCCTGTGCCACCACGCCTGGCTAATCTTTGGATTTATTGTTGATGACCAAGACAAGATCTTGCACAGTGTCCCTGGCAAGTCTCGAACCCACAGGCTCAGGCCATCCACTTGCCTTGTACTCTGAAGGGCTGGAATGACAGTCTCATCACCTGAGCCCAGAGTGTGGTTTTGGTGGTGGTGGGTGTTATTA
>NW_006988800.1:0-984 GCF_000164805.1 Carlito syrichta
CTCCTCTGGCTTGTGGTTTATCAGAGCTGGCAACTCCTCACACAGCCCTGGAGCCTCCGCCCACCTGGGCCAACGATGTCCTCTCTATCCTGTGTGCTGACCATGATTACTCCTGTAATTATGCAACGTAATTGAGTAGTATAAAACTGATGAAGTTGTGACATTTGAGAACTGATATTTAAAACTAAGTTGAACATTTGGGAAAACCTTATTAAAGGGACAGTTTTATTTTTTTTTAAAAAAGCCTCTCGGCCAGGTGCAGTGGCTCTCACTCCTGTAATTTCAGCACTTTGGGAGGCCGAGGTAAGAGGACTGCCTGAGTCCAGGGGTTCAAGACCAGCCTGGGCAACTCGACAAGCCCTCGTCTCTACAATAACTAAAAAAATTAGCTAGGCATGGTGACGTGTCTGTGGTTCCAACTGCTTAGAAGGCTAAAGTGGAAGAATCACCTGAGTCTAGCAGGTCGAGGCTCCAGTGGCTGTGAGCATGTCACTGCACTCCAGCCTGGGCGACAGAGTGAGACTCCAACTCAAAAAATAAAACAAACAAAAAAACACTCATACCTAGGTGTGCAGAAGAAAACTGAAAGATTGGGAATGAAATCTCTAAAGCTTCAGAAGACATCTGCAATCCCAAGCGCCACACAAGGTCCAAGTTCTCCACCTAATTCAGTGAAACCCAAATGGAAATTATGCATGGGGTTTATGCACAAAAGACAACACAGAACGCCAACACATGGACCACAATTCCACGCAGAGACTTTTAACCAATGTTTTAATTAACTAACTCCTAGTCCCAGTGGCCCTGGAAAACACAGCTCCTACCGTTCTCACAAAAGTAGGTAATAAAAAAAGACCTGCTTCTCACACTTGCTTTAAACATGATGCACAGCACTTTTCTGGGTGATTTTGGTCAAACAGCAAGAAAGTCCCTGTAGTGTAGCTCTCAGATCATCAGCTGCAAAACCCTGCTGCAAGGATTCTA
>NW_006988801.1:0-609 GCF_000164805.1 Carlito syrichta
GAGGAAAGTGGAAAAAAAAAGTAAAGAAACAAAGCCCTTTCCTTCTAACCACATATTTTAAATTCTGAAAGCATTATCATTTCATTATTATTAAAATGTCTTATTCTAAGAAGTAAGAAGTATTCTAACAAGACAGAGAGCACACGCATTTTGGATCATTAATAACTAAGACTAATCCATGATAAGAAGTATTATGCTGCGGACATGTAAAAGAAAAATAAATTATCATACGCCTTTATATTAGGCTGGGTAAGACTGTCTTCTACTTCACGCATCTATTTCTTATTTCAAAATACTTTTGAATGTTAAAATTTACAATATTAAAAAGTTAATCCTGCTACTGTCTCTTGGGTACCGAATTTAGCCAACTCTTGTTAATCCATAATAAAGGAGAAACAATGCTCTCCCCAATTTACTTCTGTTTCGTGATTGGGGTCTCAAGGGCTCCATGTGGGGTCTCTTGGGTTCTGTGAATCCCACAGCATGGGCTCCAGTGATGTCCTGTCTTCATGTCCTGTCACAGAGCAAGGAGAAGAAAAGTTCTTTCTCTGATTGGGGTCTCAAGGGCTCCATGTGGGGTCTCTTGGGTTCTGTGAATCCCACAGCATG
>NW_006988802.1:0-4109 GCF_000164805.1 Carlito syrichta
CTCTCCTTGTTGATTTTTTGCCTAAATGATCTATTCAGTGTTGGTAGTGGAGTATTTGGATCCCCAGCTATGATAGGGTTAGAGTCAATATCTTTAAAAAAAATTTTTAGTATGAAAACTGATGTTCCTGTGTTGGGTGCATATATGTTTAAGATGGATATTTCTTGTTGGTGGGTTGAATCTTTTATGATTATGTAGCATCCCTCTGCATTTTTTTTTTACTTGAAGTCTCACTCTGTTGCCCAGTGCAGTGCAGTCGCGTGCTTTTGACTACCACTGCCTTGACCTGCTGAGCTCAGGCAATTCTTCCGCCTCAGCCTTTCACGTAGCTGGAACTACAGGCACACCTTACCATGCCTGGCTAATTTTCTGATTTATTGTAGAGACAAGTTCTCATCAAGTTGCTGAGGTTGTTATCGATCTTCTTGTTTCCTGTACCTTGGCCTTTTGTCTCCTGTCTGAGGGCCCCAAGTTTATTGTCCATTTTTCTCTGTTTTATGGTCCTTCCTTTTTAGTCCCTTGTCTCCTGGTTGCCTGGTCCCCATTTTCTTTCCTTCCTAGTCCCTAGTGTCTTATCCCCTGTTCTGTTACACTGTCCCCTGGTTTTCTGTCCTCTGGTTTTAGTCCCCTATTTTCCTGTTCTCTGTTCCTTGTTGCCTGTTCCCTGTTCCACTGGTCCCCTGGTCTTGGGAGGCAGAAGAGTAAGAGAAGAAGGCTGAGCTTAATGGGAGGATGATGGAAAGTGATGGAGCTGAACGAGGAGTGAGTGGATAAGGAAAAGTGCCTATGCTGGTGAAGGCGAATCATCAGTGGATGGAGTTCCCAGTGAGACCTGGCTGCTGAGGTCAGAAATGTGAGCTTTTTGGAGCAGTCAGGAGAGGGCGAGGGAGACTTGGAGGTTGTGACACCTTTGCCTGATCCAGGTGGGCTTGCCTGGTTGTTGGGAGACTTTGCATTTTTGGTTACCTAAGTACGCACCCCAAACCTGACTTCCATCCATGACCATTGACCCAACTTCAGCACCCGTGCAGCAAGGCCAAAGAAGGGTTGAGGCCCATGCACCTTGAGGCTATTGAAGGTTGGAAACATTTACTACTAGGATTTCATTGGGATGCTCCATCAGCTCCAGGCAGAGCACAGTTAATAAATTGCACGTTTAAACAGGATACCAGATTACTACCTCGAATAACTCAGAATGGTCTGAATAAAGAAAAACTAGAAGAGACTTGCTCTGTAGGATGCTAAAAAGACAATGTAAATACACTCATAGAGATTACAGAACATCCGAGATACCTGGAGGTGTAATTCTACATAAAATGGCTATTTCTTCATTATCAGATTCAGATTCTAATGTACTATTTTTAAGCCAAGATATCATAGCATTTCTGTTGGGTCATCTGTGTGCCTTGGCAACTGATAACAATTTGTCCCATTACAGTTGGTGTTAATTTTGCTCACTTGGTTAAGGTGCCATCTGACATGTTTTTTCACTATAATTTTTTCTTTATTATTACATTCCTTGGAGAGATTTAGCAAAGATCATCATGTTTAATCTGGAAGCTCTCCTTTCTTGTCAAATTCTTTTTGCATATACCCTGCTTTAGAAAATAAAGTCTCATCTTTAGCCGGGCTCAGTGGCTCATTCTGTAATCCCGTGCCTTTGGGAGGCTGAGGTGAGTGGATTGCCTGAGCCCACGGGTTCGAGACCCACCTGGGCAGTGAGACCTCATGTCTACAATAAATCAAAAAATCAGCCGGGCGTGGTAGCACATGCCTGTAATTCCAGCTACTTGGAAGACTGAGGTGGAAGGATGGCCAGAGCCCAGCAGGCAAGGCTGCAGTGACTGGGAGCGACCACTGCACTCCAGTCTGGGTGACCGAGTGAGACTCCAACTCCAAAAACAAAAAAAGACTCATCTTTGTGCACTGTCAGATATACTGAGATAAACCCAGCCTCCGGAACTCGGTGCATATTTCCCAAAATATTCTCCTTGACCAGAGTCCTTGTCACTCTTAGGAAGCTTGTTAATAATTCGGAATGTCATCCCAGCATGGTGGCTCACGCCTATGATCCCAGCACTTTGGGATGATAAAGTGAGAGAGCCCATGAGTTAGAGACCAGCCTGGCAACTTGGCTAGACCTTATCTAAACAATAAATCAGAAAATTAGCCAGAAATGGTGGTGCATGCCATGCCTGTATTTCCAGTTACTTGGAAGGCTGATGCAGAAGGATCACCTGAACCCAGTAGGACGAGGCTGTGGTGGCTGTGAGTGTGCCACTGCACTTCAGTCTGGGGTACAGAGTGAGACTCCAACTCAAAAAAGTAATTCAAAATATCAGGCCAGTACTTTAGGAAGCTGAGGGGGGAAAATGGTTTGATCCCAGGGTTTGATGCCAGCCTGGGCAATATAGACAGACCTCATCTCTATCAAAAAAAAAAAAAAAAAAAACAGCGAATTAGCCTGGTACGGTGGTGCTTTTCAGTAGTCTCAGCTACTTAGGAGGCTGTGGATTTTGGCTGCAGGATCTGATTGTGCCACTATACACATGGGTTGACAGAATGAGACCCCAACTAAAAAAAAATGCAGAACTCAGGCTTTACCCCAGACCTTTCTGTGTCAGAATCTGCATTTTAACAACATACAGTTAATTATTGTATACATTAAAACTTGAGGGGGACCTTCTAATGCACTGTGACTTTTTAATCTGAACAATATATACAACTTACCTTGTGTGAAGTTAATATACCACTCAGAAATATACATGCCTGTGTTGGTGACCAAATTTTATACCAAATCATTGACAAAAGTATAGATCTATACTGGCTAAATGGCTCTTACTTCATCCTATTTCCTGAGAGTTAAAGAATGCATTAGAGAATATTCCTGTGTAAAATAATTATCTTGGCAGGGCTCGGTGGCTCAGCCTGCAATCCCAGCACTTTGGGAGACTTGTGTGAGTGGATTGCCTGAGACCACAGGTTCGAGACTAGCCCGGGCACCTTGGCGAGACCTTGTCTCTAAAATGAATCAAAAATTAACCAGGCATGGAAGCCTACATCTGCTGTTCTGGCTACTTGAAAGACGGAAGCAGAAGGATAGCCAGAGGCCAGCAGGTAAAAATTGGGGTGGCCATGAATGTGGTACTGTACTCCAGCCTGGGGGGCAGAGTGAGGCTCCAACTTAAAACAAAAAATTATCTTATTGGAATACTCCCATTGCCATATCAGTTAGTACCTTTTATCTTCAGTGTCTCTTTTTACCTAGAGCATATGCCAACTTGGCAACTATGTGTTGTAATTTTCAGGGGTTGTTGACATTTAGGGATGTTTCCAGAGAAGTAGAAATGCCTGGACAGATTTTGTGTAAAAATGTGACTTTAGAAAACCACAGAGGAGTCGGGCTCGGTGGCTCAGTCTGTAATCCCATGCTTTGGGAGGCTGAGGTGATTAGATTGCCTGAGCCCGCGGGTTTGAGACCTGCCTGGGCAATTTGGCGAGACCTCAACTCTACAATAAATCAAAAAATTAACTAGGCGGGGTAGCGTGTGCCTGTTTTTCCAGCTATTTGGAAGGCTGAGGCAGAAGGATTGTCATAGCCCAGCAGGTCGAGGCTGCAGTGGCCAGCAGTGGCCACTGCACTCCAGTCTGCTTTACAGAGTGAGACTGCAACTCAAAAATAAAAAAGAAAGAAAGAAAACCACGGAGGGACAGGAGGATGAGATGGTTATGGAACTGATTGGAGTGTTAGGGTCTCTGTACAGGTAAGGATGCATAAACACTAATCTATATCCATCTTTCTATGCCAGTAGGTGAGTGAATGTCCAACTGACAATAGATCAGCAGCCTCATGACAACATGGCATCCGGCTACACTGTCGTCTATGGCAATGGCTGGGCACTAACAGACGGGACCGCACAGAAGATGTGGGTCAGAGATCTGTAGCTGAGCCCTGCCACAGCGTAAGGTGCCAGTGGATGTCATATTGATGCCATTACTCTGATCTGAGTGAGGAATTTTAGACCCTCCTTACAAACATGCTGAGACCTTGCATTTAAAATAAAATTAGTTTCGCGACCCACCTGGACAACTTGCTGAGACCTCATCTC
>NW_006988803.1:0-769 GCF_000164805.1 Carlito syrichta
AACACAAAAAAACACTTTTGCATAATCTGAAATGTTTATAAACATGGGGTGTTTTTGCCATACAATGGGAGTATTCATTTTATTTCATCAATATTCTTTCCATTGTTTTTGTAACCAAATGGTGTGTTAGAATGTGTGCTTAATATATAATTTTAATATTCTGTTCTATGGATTTTAACCAACTTAAGAAGTAGACACAGGAACCAGGAAAAATTTATCTTTATGTATGTATTATTACTACAGGTCTGTCAAGTAAACTTAGGTAGAAGAATGAGGCCTATACTTAAAGTAGAAATAGGATTTGCTACTTTTCTTAAGTAAGCTAAGCAACCCATTTCATTACAGGTGGAACCAACAGAAAACTTCAGTCTTCTTCTCAGCACGCTCTATCATTACAGGTGGAATGGACTGGACAACTTCTGTTTCCTTCTCCAGTCCAACTCTAACGTGGGAGTAAACCCTGCATGATGAACTGACGGGTAGAAGTAAAAACCCCTGTACTTGAGACTTGAGTCTCAGATTTCTTCTTTGCTGTTTGGGATTCAGTGATAGAGAAGGTAGAGAGAGGGGCCCAAAATATTCCTTTGGTGCCATTTTCTGTCACCAGCATTATAATGAAAAACTGAAGAGTGGAGTAATAAGTATCCCTCCCAACAACTACCAGCTTTTCTTCTCTTATATATTGTAGTGTGTGTTTCACTGGCATGATGCAAGTAGGTTTAAGTATATGTCGACATAAATTTTAAAAAAATTAGTAGTTACGTATCAA
>NW_006988804.1:0-524 GCF_000164805.1 Carlito syrichta
CAGGACACTGCCAGGAGAGGGAAGCATGGACACATCAGATCAATTAGGGTACCTGATCTCAAACCAGGTGAAGTGGGGACCAAAGGGAAGCCCAAAACTTACCTGTGCAATGACCACTTATCTACCTGATCCTGAATAGTACCCTCATCTTTAAAATAAAATAAAATAAAATAAAATAAAATAAAATAAAATAAAATAAAATAAAATAATGCATGATAGACGTGGTCAAGGGAGGACCCCAAACACTTGGAATTTATAAAACATTGTGTAGTTTTTCTTGCATGCTGAAACTTCAGTCACCTTCAAAGTACTCTCCCTTTGAAGCAATACACCTATTGAGACCCTTTTTCCACTGCTCAAAACAGTTTTTTAACTCGTCAATTGTGTTGCCTTCTAGTGCTTCCGCCATTTTTTGTTTCACCTCTTCCACATCAGCAAGACATTTCCCTTTGAGGACTTTTATCATCCAGAGGAAAAAAAAGTGGTTCAGGTGATGGGGTGATTGGGTGAATAGGGAGGGGTGG
>NW_006988805.1:0-618 GCF_000164805.1 Carlito syrichta
AAACCTTGGTTGAGGGCAGACCTCGGCAGGAGAATCGCCAATGTCGCAGGGTTCAAGACCTGAAAGAAAGACCAGGATGTTGACCAAATGGAAAGTTTGCAATTGCCTCAGTTTGGGAGGCCCAGGCCAAGAGGTTGACCTGAGTTGGGCGGTTTGAAAGCAGCCTGGGCAACTTAGTGAGGAAATAAAAGGAAGGAAGAAAGAAAGAAAGAAAGAAAGAAAGAAAGAAAGAAAGAAAGAAAGAAAGAAAGAAAGAAAGAAGTAATCCACTCTCCAGTAAAGCTTCTGTTCTCAGTCCTTACCCCTCACCCACTCCACATGTGAAGGTCCCCCAAAGCTCTACACCTTCCAGTACCACCCCCCTAAATGCTGCCCCCCACTTTGGTGAGGGAGTTACCGAGGCTTCCTGACCAGGTTCCTGCCGGCTCACCTCTTCGAGGTGAGAAATGTGCCCCAGCTTGCTGACCCTCTGACTCGGAAACTGGGACTTTCCACCAAGAAATGCCAGGGGACACAACCCTCACCTGGGGGACATTTCTTCCCCCCAATCCTATTTTTCTGGCTCTAAAGCCAGTCTCTCTATGAACACACCAAGCACAGTTGAGAATCTGTGTATGA
>NW_006988806.1:0-375 GCF_000164805.1 Carlito syrichta
GAAAGAGAGAAAGGTAATAGAAATGGTGGAATGTTATAGAGAGGAACATAAAGGAGAGGAATTTAATGGTGAGGACAGGAATGGAGTAGAATGGAATGGAATGGAAAGGAATGGAAGGGAGAGGAATGGAATGAAATGGAGATGGTTTGAATGGAATGGAGTGGAATGGAATGAAATGGCATGGAATGCAGTAGAATGGAGAGGCATGGAGTGGAATGGAGAGGAATGTAAAGGAATGTAATGGAGTGGAAAGGAATGGAATGGAATAGAGTTTAATTGAAGGGAATGGAGAGGAATGGAATGGAATGCAATGGATACGAGAGGAATGGAATGGAAGGAAATGGAATGGCCCGGAATGGAATGGAAGGGAATGGA
>NW_006988807.1:0-668 GCF_000164805.1 Carlito syrichta
TCAAAAAAATTAGCCGGGCATGGTAGCGCATGCCTGTAATTCTGACTACTTGGAAGGCTGAGTGAAAGGATCGCCTGAGCCCAGCAGGTGGAGGCTGCGGTGACCGGGAGCATGCCACTGCACTCCAGTCTAGGTGACAGAGTGAGACTCCAACTAAAAAAAAAAAAAAAGAGGTGCTAGAGAGCTTTGGTCCTCCCATCTTCCTCCATTGAGAACACAGCAACAAGGCACTATCTTGAAGAAGAAAGGGCAGCCCTCACCAGACAATGAACTTGACAGCTCCTTGACCTTGGAATTCCTAACCTCCAGAAATACATCTCTAGTAATTACAAATTACCCAATCTAAGGTATTTTGTTATAGCAGCACAAATGGACTAACACCGTATTATGTTTTTTTCCCAAAATGGTTTTAAAATTGTTTTTCCTAAGGAGTTCTCAAAAAAACACATAATAACAGGCAACAAAACAAAAAAGGGACTTTTAAAATAGTCTCTTCATTCTGTGTTAACATTGTATCCCCAGGTGATAGACAGAATGAACTCTTTGTGGCTAAGAGGAAACCCTAGAGAGAAAATTAACAGTCATAACAGAGAAGATATAATCACATTGTCTAACTACTATAATGTTTGTTAACTGCCATAAGCTTTCTTCCTTCAGTGAAGCAGAAA
>NW_006988808.1:0-6393 GCF_000164805.1 Carlito syrichta
GTGTGTGTGTGTGTGTGTGTGTGTGTATACACACTCAATTCAAGCTTCTGGAGATGAAAATTATATTATATGTGATAAAATATACTGAATGAGATTAACAGCAGATTAGACAGTGCAGAAAAAAAATTAGTGAACTTAAATACATGGCCAGCTTGGTATTTGTACAAGAACAAGCAGATAGACCAATGGAACAGGATAGAGATTCCAGAAACAAAGCCTCAATTCCTCAACCGACTTATTTTTGACAAAGCCTCCTACAACAACAACTGGGGAGAAGAAAACCTATTCAGTAAATGGTGCTGGGAAAACTGGCCGACCACATACAGACGATGAAACAGGACCCCTACCTATCATGATACACAAAAATTAATTCTAAATGAATCAAAGACCTAAACGTAAAACCTCAAACTATAAAAATATTAGAAAACGCAGGAGACACCCTTATGGAAATTGGGTCAATACCTTAAGAAATAAGATAGATAAGTGGAAGCTCATCAAATTAACAAGCTTCTACAAAGAAAAAGAAACCATCAAGAGAGCAGGGAGACAGCCCACAGAATAGGAAAAAATACTTGCCAACTGTACATCTGCCAAAGTCCTAACAGCTAGGATCTACAAGGAACTCAAATGCACCGAAGGGAAAAAAACAAACAGCTCCTTTAAAAAGTGGGCAAAAGACATGAACAGACACTTCTCAAAAGAAGATATACGGGCAGACAACAGACACATGAAAAAGTGCTCAACCTCACTCATCATCAGAGAAATGCAAATCAAAACCACATTGAGATACTACCTAACCCCTGTAAGAATGGCCATCATTAATAAGACTACAACAACAGATGCTGGCAATGATGTGGAGAAAAAGGAATGCTTCTACACTGCTGGTGGGAATGCAAACTTGTACGACCTCTCTGGAAAACAATCTGTAGGTTTCTGAAAGAACTAGAAATTGACCTTCCATATGACCCAGCAATTCCCCTATTGGGAATATACCCAGAGGAACTCAAACTAGTCTACAAAGAAGATACCTGCACATGTACATTTGTTGCAGCTCTATTCACAATAGCAAAAACATGGAAACAACCATGTTGCCCATCGAAGCTGGACTGGATAAAAAAATGTGGTACATATACACAATGGAATATTTTGCAGCCATAAAGAATGACAAATATATGGACTTTGTAGCAACCTGGATGG
This sequence comes from Carlito syrichta, assembly GCF_000164805.1. NCBI lineage: Eukaryota > Metazoa > Chordata > Mammalia > Primates > Tarsiidae > Carlito > Carlito syrichta. The sequence continues at coordinate 1,198 of NW_006988808.1, forward strand.
ATTTGGAGTCGATCATACTCAGTGATTTATCACAGAAACAAAGAACAGAATTCCATATGTTCTCACTCATTAGAGGACCTTGAAGAATTATAATGCTACAAGAAAGCAATTGGAAGTAATGGAAAACTGTTGGTGGGGAGGGGAGGTGGGATTGACAGTTGAGGGAAAATGCTGGTGGGGGGCATACCTCATTAACAGGGGTACCTGCATGATCAATGTTTGTATACCTAACTCTCAACTGTACCCCACAGCTTTACAATAAAAATTTTAATCATAATAATAAATAAATAAATACATGGTCATATAAATACAGAAAGAAAAGAGAATTTAAAAACTCAACAGAGACGCAGTGAGCTGTGAGGCACTTCAAGCAGCTGAACTGTATGTAATTAAAGCCTTGAGAAGGTGTTGAAAGACAAAAACAAATTTTTAAAATAATTATCAAAAATTTCCAAATGTCTGCTAGGTGTGGTGGCTCATTTCTATAATCCCATGACTTGGAGGCTGAGGCAGGAGAATCACTTGATCCTGGGAGTTCAACACCAGCCTGAGCAACATACTGAGACCTTGTGTTTATAAGAGAATTTAAAAATTAGCTGGGTTGGAAGCCATGCGCCTGTGGTCCCAGCTACTCAGGAGACTGAGGCAGAAGGATTGCCTGAACCCAGGAGGTCAAGGCTGGGTTCATGTGATCATACCATCACACTCCAGCCTCAGTAACAGAATAAAACCCCAACTAAAAAATTAATTCCAAATTTAATGAAAAGTATAAGTCTACAGAACAAAGAGACTCAACAAACCCAAGCACAAGAAATACAAAGACATATACACCATGGTATATTATGATCAAACTGCTCAAAACCAGCGACAAGAAGAAAATCTTAGGAGCATCCAAGTAAAAAGCACATCCAGAAAAACAAAGGGATGATGTAAGATTCCCCATCAGAAACAATACTGCCAAGAAGACAGTGGATTAAGTGCTGAAGCTTTAAAACTATGAACCTAGAAATCTATGCCAACAAAATATAGTAGTTCCCCCTTATCCACGATTTCATTTTCCACAGTTTCATTTACCTGAAGTCAACCATGGCCCAAAAATATTAAATGGAAAATTCCAGAAATAAACTGTTACTAAGTTTTAAACTGCATGCCATTCTCAGTAGCAAGGTGAAATCTCGAGCATCCTTACTCCGTCCCTCCAGGGACCTGTGTCATGTCTTTGTCCTGGGCATCCACACTGCATACGCTGCCTGCCCTTAGTCACTTAGCAGTCATCTCAGTTACCAGATTGAAAAAAAGTCTATATAAGGTTTGGTACTATCCATAATTCCAGCATCCACTGAGGATCTTGATACATAACCCCCATGAATAAGGGGGGACTATGGTACCTTTTTTTCTTTTTTTTTTCAGCTGGGGTCTCACTCTGCTGCCCAGGCTAGAGTGCAGTGGCACGTTTACAGCTCACCTCAGCCTTGACCTCCTGGGCTCAGGAGATCTTTCAACCTCACCCTCTAGAAGTAGCTGGGACTACAGGCATATGCCACCACACCTGGCTAATATTTTTCATTTTTTTGAAGAGATGTTGCGCAGGTTGCTCTCGAACTCCTGGGCTCAAGCAATCCTCCCGCCTCAGCCTCTCCAAGTGCTGGGATTATAGGTGTGAGCCACTGGACTGGGCCTGCTTTACCTTCGTTTAATAAGGGCAGAACAAGGATATTTTAAGACATACAAAAGCTGAAAGAATTTTTCACCAGGAGATCCACACTGGAAGAGATGTTAAAAGACATGCTCCAAGCAGAAGAAAAAATGGTATTACGTGAAAATATATTTTGAAATTTTGTGCAGTGACTCTCCATGTGCCAGTCAAAGTTCATTTTTGGCAATAACCACCACGGTTTTTTTTTGGTTTTTTTTGTTTTTTGAGTTGGAGTCTCACTCTGTCACCCAACTGGAGTGCAGTGGCTTGCTCCCGGCCACCGCAGCCTCGACCTGCTGGGCTCCGGCGATCTTTCACCTCAGCCTTCCAAGTATCTGGAACTACCGGCGCGCGCTATCACACCTGGCTCATTTTGATTTATTGTAGAGATGAGGTCTCGCCAAGTTGCCCAGGCAGGTCTCGAACCCGGCAATCCACTCACCTCAGCCTCCCAAAGGCGAGGGATTACAGGCTGAGCCACCAAGACCGGCCCACCACGGTTTTATAAAGCAGTGTTTGCACAATTATTTCTAAGCACAGGGGATTGAGCAATTGGATTCAGCCTAGATTCAGGACAAGCAGTAGTTCAGGCCTTAGGTGTGAGGAATATATTTTGCCAATCCAGCATTATTTTGCATTTTAACTTTTAGAAAGATGAAAGGACAATGGAAACATTAAAGCTGATATTAGTGATGAAATGCATAGCTTCATAAATATTACCCAACAGAGTCAAGGATAGAAATGTAATGCATGCCAAAATAGGTTGGTCAATTGTGTTCAATTGTATAGGATAAAATTAGAATGTCCAAAGTGTTGAAATTTAGCAGCAATGATTACACATAAAAGGCAGAGGGAAAATTAGAAATAACGTATTGCGTTTTACCTTCAGGGAAAGGAATTCCCCACCCCCCAACTTAGCTACTTAAATCAAGTGTTGACTTATACAACTTGACGTGTGTGTATAATACCAGGGATGCCAAAAAAGTGCAGGCACATTTTAAGAGATGTTATCTATGTATTACTTTTAGTTCACCACAATCAGAAGTATCTGGACACAGATGGTAACTTTGAGCACCTCTTCCAAATGTAGGAGTCAAATGTGACTTGTATCCAGCTTTTGTTATTGGTATATATTATTACAGGCTTAATACAGATTTTTCTTTTCTTAAAATGTGTAGCCGAGTGTGGTGGCTCATGCCTGTAATCCCAGCATTTGGGGAGGCTGAGGTGGGAGGATTACTTGAGCCCACGGGTTTGAGGTCAGCCTGGACAACACAGCTGGTAGAGGTAGAGATGGGTACATTAAGAGAAGCTAATCTGTAGGTTGAGCATTGACCTATGATATGACTCATCTCTACAACAAAAATTTTAAAAATTAGCTGAGAATGGGTCTCATACCTGTGGTCTCAGTTACTCAGGAGGCTAAGGCAGAAGGATTGCCTGACCCAGAGGCGAAAGTTGCAGTGAGGTGTGATCATCCGCTCCAGCCTGGGCAACACAGATTCCAACTCCAAACACAGACACACACACACACATAAGAAGCCTGTCTCTGAAAATGACTATTAAGATATTAACAGCAATTCAGAATGGCACGCCTTTTTTGTATAACTGGCTTTGTCATATGTATTAAACCTCCATTCATTTAGCAAATATTGATTAAACATGAAAAAAATTCAAGATTTCTACTTTAAAAGGCCCATGCCCCCTGCAGTACCAGAATTCAAGAACATTTAAGACTTCCATTTGACTAAATTTTCTTGGATTTTTGGTCTCCTCTCCTGCAGTTACCTGTGGTTTCTGAGGCTTCCTCTCGTAGTCTGGTTTCTGGAAGAATTCCGGCTCCTGCAGTGCAATTGGACCCACACTGTTCTTGAGCTCCCGAGAATCCTGGTCCAACCTCACCGCGTGGAGCACATCGCTCCTTGGTTTGCTCTGATCATCAATGTCAACCTGTTTCAGGACAAGCTCTTCATCAAGGCTTGAACTTCCCTGGAAGAAAGCCACATTGTGTGAACTGAGGGCAAGGGGTGAAGCCCTCCTTGCCTTCTTCCTTCACCTGGGAAGTGGTTGCCCGTTGCTGGGGAAGAGTTTGGAAGAAGGTAGAAAATGGTTAGCATTGATTGGACAAGAAGTATCGGGGTCTGAAGGGCTCTGCCAGTGCCTTAAGGGGCAGCTCAAGACCCACAAGAAGCAGTGAGTCCCTGAGGGAAATTCGGTTTGTCTGATCAAAAGTAAATTTCCCTAGCAGTTTCCGGGAGTGTCCAGACCCGTCCATGTTCGTTCTGCCCTCAGCCCCACATGAGGGAAGCTGCCCTGTCCACGGCTCTTGTTGAAGGAGCCAGTGCTAATCAGCCTCACTTTGTGCACAGAGCAGCCTCCTCCTCTCCCTTCCTCGGCCACAGCTGGTGGGGGTAGAGATGGGCACATAAACAGCAGCTCATCCGTAGGCTGAGCGTTGGCCTCTGGTATGGCTCAAGGCTAAAAGATATTAAACCCAACAGAATCCCACTTTGGAAAATAGCAATTGGAAACACAGAGACAATGAGATCACCAGCAGCTGGAGTCGAGGTTTGCCTGACCGCTGTCCCAAGATTCCTTGAGTTTTCTGCACAATAGAGCATGACAGTCCAGCAGCAGGAATGAGAGAAGGGATAGGGTTGGGAACCAGGCAACCCAAGCCACCGATTATGGACCAGTGGTGGTTCGGGTACCAGACACGGTGGTCATCATCTGCCTGGTCCAGCATCTCTACGCCATTCCCCCTCCAAGGCGCCTTCCCCACTCAGTCAGTCTGTTGCAGCTGGACTGGACACCCTCAGCCTTGGCTTCAGGGCTAGACATGTGACCTGGCCTAGCCAATGAGTACAGTCCAGCTCTTCAACCCCAAAGGTTAATTCAGGCACAGGCATGTGACCCAGGGAAGACAATGAGAGTAAGCTCTGGACTTCTCCCTATTGGAAACGGGTTGCTTTCTTCCCACGTAGGTTGGTCGCTGGTAGAATATAAGCCTGGAAATTTTAGTGGCTAATTTTGGCATCTCTTGGGGAAAGACCACTTGAGAACAAAGTATGAGGAGCACAGCCAAATGGAAACAACCCCTAAAAACATTTTAGCACCTGGATTCAGCTGTGCCTGAAGTTCCTAATATTTCAGTCAGTTGCTCATGAAATAGTATTAAATAATACACTGACTAAAACAGACTAATCACCAAAAAAACGGGGGAACTGAATAAAAATTCTAGAGGTCTCAAATCCAAAGAATCTAGACATCTACTGAGATCAAGGACAACAATATGTAACTAAATAGGTTATTGGAAGGAGGACAAGGAAAAGCACTTGACAACTCAGTCAAAAGTTGTCTTGTACCTGCTTGACTAAAATCTTCACACAAAAAATTTCTGACATGAAGAATCTTTTGATTCAGTTATCAAAGGCTTTCTAAGTACTCTTCATTTTAAAAAATGAGTTGGACAACGGAAAAAATGAGTGAAAGACAGAGAA
>NW_006988809.1:0-773 GCF_000164805.1 Carlito syrichta
CCCAGGAGCGCATCTCCAACCTTCCTCTGTAACGTTTAGTAGCCTTAGTAAATCCTCCTTGCTCCTGTGGAAAGCTTCCTAAGGTTGTTATTCAGAGGGCCTGGACCATTCAGTGGGACTGTGTTTCCACATAGTACCCAGCTCAATTTTGGTTAAAAAGAGAAAAGATAGTAGTGAATTGAAGAAAAGGGAACCCATGTCAAGGTACATTCTTATGAAATCCAGTCTGCAGCCATTCAGGGGAGTAGAAGAGAGGACAGGGACAGAAACAAAGAGTAGATTGCCCATTATGCCTTTGCTTCTAAAGTGAAGATGCTGGACTCTAGCATCCAGTGGCTGTGGAAGAAAAACATGACCAATCACAGGTCCCAGTTATGAGTATGCTGTAGGAGGATAAAGAAGACTGTTTTCTGATTCTTTAGAATCAGCTTATGAGCTACTTGGCTTTAGCCAAAAGACTTTTCAGTCTTAGATGGAAAACTGAATTCAGACTACTAGAACCTAGCTGGGAGAGAAGGAGGCCAATCCAGGAGTAAAGGCATCAATCACGAAGAGGATAGAGCCAGGTCATGTATATGGCCAGTTCTCCCGGTGATAACTAGTCGTGGGTCTCATCATTTTCACGCACAACTTGGAATGATTTGACAGTTAACCTGTGAGCCCGACACGGTGCCGTGCATCTAAATTCCTTCCAGCTACAGATCTGAGTCGGGGGCAGAGCCTGAGTCCACCAGTTGGAGTCTGCGATGCCCATGAGCACTCACTGCACTCTA
>NW_006988810.1:0-623 GCF_000164805.1 Carlito syrichta
TCCAGGATTGATGACCCTGTTACTGGACCCCTTTGTGATTGGTGCTTCAATAAAGGGTCCTCTTCCATAATGGATGCCCTAAACACTAGATTTCTTTTATCAAAATTTACCCAGTTAATGACTCTCCTTTACATGCATGTCCCAGAGACTGGCCCTCCATTGCGAAGGGTGCCCCTGTTACTGGCTTTCCTATGGAATGGGGGCCACATGAATTAACTTCCTCAGTTATGGATACCACAATGACCTTCCTTTCACCTTGATGTGTGTTCCAGTTTCTAGCACTCATCTGTGAGTGTTGCCTCCATCACTTGCCCTCCTCAGTGGTGACTGCCCATGTAAGTGGCTTCCTCTATAAAGCTGTTCCAGCGACTGCATCACCTATGTAGTGGGTACACAGTGACTTGTCCTTATTTGTGAAGGGTGACCCTGTGACAGGGCATCTACTCTGATGGGTACCTCAGTGACTCTCCCTCCTTTTTGTTTGGTGCCTCACTGACTTCTCTTCCTCTGTGGTTGGTACTCCAGTCATTGAATCTTCTCTGTCATTAGGTTCCAAGTGACTGGCCATCATCTGTGATTGGTATCTCAGTGACTGGCCAATATATGTGATCTGTACTCTATGA
>NW_006988811.1:0-494 GCF_000164805.1 Carlito syrichta
AATACAAAAGATACTGTAAATGTTGGAAAGCAGAGGAAGATAGGTCTGAGCAAAGAAAAAATGTTAAATATTAACATTTTTAGAAATGAAAAGAAAAAAGTATTAAGAAAATGACTTTAACAAGGCAATATAGCTACTCTGAGAAAGTCTGAAGAAGAAAATTTGACAGTGTTAGTTTAGAGACATGTAGTTATGTTGTAGTGTAAATCGAAAAGAAAAGAATAATGAACACTATAAATTTAAAACAGACAACAGCGAGTTTCCAAATCAGTTCAATAACAATTGATTTTCCTTTTTAGCAAAATATGATTAAAAATACTGGTTGGGCCAGGCACGGTGGCTCACGCCTGTAATCCTAGCACTTTGGGAGGTGTAGGCGAGAGGACTGCCTGAACCCATGTATTTTTGAAACATAGTTCTCTCTCTCTACTCCTACATTTTAATTAATGGTACATTATTGTAGGACCAATTTATTTATAAAATAGGTTTTAGAC
>NW_006988812.1:0-783 GCF_000164805.1 Carlito syrichta
CTGACTCAACCAGCTGACTTAACTCATTAGCTCACTAGCCAGCCAGCTGACTCATACAGCTGACTTAACTCATTAGCTCACTAGTCAGCCGACTCAACCTGCAGACTTAACTCATTAGCTGACGAGCTAGCCAGCTGACTTCGCCAGCTGACTTAACTCATTAGCTGATGAGCTAGCCAGTTGACTTTGCCAGCTGACTTAACTCGTTAGCTGATGAGCTAGCCAGCTCAATTCACCAGCCGATTTAACTCGTTAGCCTACAAGTTAGCCAGCTGACTCCTCCAGCCAACTTAACTAGCTTAAGAGCCCACCAGCTGACTCCACCAGCCGACTTCACTCGTTAGCTGACAAGCCAGCCAACTGACTCCGCAGCCAGCTTCACTTGTTAGCTGATGAGCCAGTCAGCTGACTCTGCCAGCCGACTTAACTCGTTAGCTGACCAGCCAGCCAGCTGAGTCCACCAGCCGACTTAAATTGTTAGCTGACGAGCCAGCCAGCTGACCCCGCCAGCTGACTTAACTCGTTAGTGGGTGAGCCAGCCAGCTGACTCTGCCAGCTGACCTAACTCATTAGCTGATGAGCCAGCCAGCTAACTCCACCAGCTGACTTAACTCATTAGCTCTCTAGTCAGCCAGCTGACTCATCCAGCTGACTTAACTCATTAGCTCACTAGCCGGCCAGCTGGCTCAACCAGCTGACTTAACTCATTAGCTGACTAGCCAGTCAGCTTACTCAACCAGTTGATTTAACTTGTAGCCGACTTGTTAGCCAACTGATTAAACA
>NW_006988813.1:0-740 GCF_000164805.1 Carlito syrichta
CTTTCCAGCTAGCTAGTGAGCTGAATTAACTAGGTGACCCAACTAGATAGCTAGCTGGTTAGCCAGCAAATTTAACTAGTTAGCTACCCAACTAGGCAGCTGACTTTACTAGCTGACTTAAATAGCTAGCTACCTAGCTAGTCTGCTGGCTTTACTAGCTGAAATAACTAGCTAGATACCTAGCTAGATATATAGCTAGCTAGCTGACTTATCTAGCTAACTTCACAATCCAGCTAGCTGGCATAACTAGCTGACTTAATTAGCTAGCTACCGAGGTAGCCAGCTGAAATAACTAGCTCATATAAGTAGCTAGTCAGCTGTCTAGCTGTCTAGTCATCTGACTTAACTAGCTTTTTAACTAGCTTGCGATCTGGCTAGCCAATAGACTTACTGAGGTGACTTAAATAACTAGCCAGGTTAGCCAGGTGACTTAACTAGTTGATTAACAAGCTAGGCAGCTCTCCAGCCAGGTGACTAAACTAGTTGAGTTAACTAGTTATCCAGCTGGCTAGCCAGCTGACTTAACTAGCTCTCTACCTCTCTAGTCACCTGGATAGCCAGCTGACATAACTAGCTGACCTAAATAGCTAGCCAGCTGGCTACTGAACTGACTTAACTAGGTCCCTACATAGTTAGCCAGCTGGCTTAACCAGCTGTCTTAACTGGCTGGCCTGCTTTCTTAGCCAGGTGAATTAACAAGCTTGCTACACAGCTAGTCACTTGGGTTTTCCAGCTGAATT
>NW_006988814.1:0-695 GCF_000164805.1 Carlito syrichta
TTCGGCTGACAAGTCAGTTCACTCATCAGCCAACTAGTTAAGTCAGCTCACAAGTCGGCTCACTTGCAGTCCAACTAGTTAAGTTAGCTGACAAGTCAGCTCAATCACTGGCCAACTAGTTAAGTCAGATGACAAGTCGACTCACTTGCCATCTGACTAGTTAAATCAGCTCACCTGTCAGCTCACTCGCTGGCCGACTAGTTAAGTCAGCCAACCGGTTGGCTGACTAGCCAGTCAACTAGTTAAGTCAGCTAATCCATCTGCCAGCTAACAAGTTGGTGAACTAGTCAGCTGACTGCTTAGATCAGCACACCAACAGACAACATGTTAAACGACCTAACTAGTGGGCCAACTAGTCAGTCAACTCGTTGACTAAGCTAACTAGTCGGCCGACTAGTAGTCAAACTTGTTAATCAAGATAACCAGTCGGCCGAGTAGTCAGCCAACGAGTTAAATGAGCTAAGTAGTCTGCCAACTCGTCAGCTATATAGTTAAGTCACATAGCTAACTCATTAACCAACTAGTCAAGCCAGCTAGCTAACTCGTTTGCCAACAAGTTAGCTAACTCATTAACCAACTCGTTAAGTCAGCTAGCTATCTCATTATCCAAGTAAAGTCAGCAGTCTAAGTCCGCTAGCTAAATAGCTAGCTAACTAAGTCAGCTAGCTCACTAGTTACCTAATTATTTAGGTCAG
>NW_006988815.1:0-920 GCF_000164805.1 Carlito syrichta
AATTTACAGAAATACAAACAATATGGTACTGGTGCACAGGAAGCAAAATCATGGAATGAAACAGGAAAACCCAAAATAAATCCATATGCATACAATTAAATGACCATACAATGGAGAAAAAAACTTCTTCAACAAATGGTATTGGAAAACTGGCCACCCACAAAAAAAAAAAAAGATAAACTCTTGCATCATATACAAAAACTATCAAAGAGGGGCTTGGTCGCTCAGTCTCTAATCCTGCACTTTGGGAGTCTGAGGTGAGTGGATTGCCTGAGGCCCCGGGTTTGAGACTCGCCTGGCCAAATTGGCAAGACCTCATCTCTACAATACATTAAAAAAATTAGTCACTTGTGGTAGCGCGCACCTGTAGTTCCAGCTATTTGGAAGGCTGAGGCGGAAGGATCGCCGGAGCCCAGCAGGTGGAGGCTGCGGTGGCCGGAAGCGGCTACTGCACTCCATTCTGGGCGACAGAGTGAGAATCCGACTCAAAAAAAAAACCCCAAAAAAACAAAAACTATCTAAAATGATTAAAAGCTTAAATGTAAAAACTGTGACAATAAATTTATTACAGCCAATACAGGATGGCTATTAAGACACTGGCCATGGCTATGCTTTGCTTGATGACATCAAAAGCATAAGTAACAAAGAAAAGTACAATAAGATTACTTCATCAACGTAGAAAAAAAAATCTAGGCCAGGATCGATGGCTCAACCTACAATCCCAGCACTTTGGGAGGCAGAGACGAGTGAATTGCCTGAGTCCGCAGGTTCGAGACCAGCCTGGAAAACTTGGCGAGACCTTGTCTCTAAAAATAAATTTTTAAAAATTAGCTGTTCATGGTAGCACGCAACCTGTAGGTCCAGCTTACTTGGAAGGCTGAGACAGAACGATCACCAGAGCCCAGCAGGTCAATGTTGGG
>NW_006988816.1:0-9582 GCF_000164805.1 Carlito syrichta
GCTTACTCGTTATTTAACATTTTAGCTAGCTGACCTAATCATCTGTCTTTACTCATTAGCTAATGTGCCAGCTAGCTGACACAACCAGCTGACTTAACTCGTTAGTTGACTAGCTAGATGGGTGACTAATCCAGCTGACTTAACTGGTTAGCTAACTAGCTAGCTAGCCTACTCAAACAGCTGACTCAACCCGTTTGCTAACAAGCTAGCCTGCTGACTCAACCAGCTGACTTAACCTGTTAGTTAACTAGCTAAATGCCTGAATCGACCTGCTGACTTAACCCATTAGCTAACTACCTAGCTAGCTGTCTTAACCAGTTTACTAAATTAGGTAGCTTACTTAACTAGCTGACAGATAACTGACTTAACTACTTAGCTAGCTGACTTCACTGGCTGACTTAACTAGTTAGCTAGCTGACTTAACTTCCTGAGTTAAATAGTTAGCTAACTATTTAGCTGGCTGCATAACTAGCTGACTTAACAAGTTAGCAAACTAGGTGGCAGGCTTTAGTAGCTGACTTAAATAGTTAGCAAACTAGTGAGCTAGCTGTCTTAGCTAGCTGACTTAGCTACCTAGCTAATTAGCTAACTGAGTTAGCTAGCTGACTTTACTAGTTGGCCAAAGAGATAGCTAGCTGACTTAACGAGTTGGTTAACGAGGTAACTAACTGTATGAACTATTTGGTAAACGAGTTAACTAGCTGTCTTAATTAGTTGGGTAATGAGTTAGCTAGGTGACTTAACTTGGCAAGCAACGCAGATGACTACTTATCTGTTTTAACACATTGGGTGACTACTCAGCTGACTTGTTAGCTGGCTTAAGCAGTCGGCCGTCTAGTTGACCGACTAGTTAGCTTGGTGAATTAGTTGACTGATGAGTTGGCCCACAAGTTAGCTCCGTTAACTAGTTGCCTGGCTAGTTTGCTCACCTAACTAGTCAGCTGACTATTTGGCCAACCATTTAGCTGATCTAATGTGTCAGCCCACAAGTTAGCTGACCTAACTTGTCTGCTGATCAGTTGGCCGAGTAATCGTCGATTGGTTAGCTGACTTAAATAGTTGGCAGGCTAGTCGGCTGACCGTTTAGCTTACTTAACTTGTCAGTTGGTGAGTGAGGCTGACTGGTCAGCTGACTTAACTATACAGTCTGTGAGTGAGTGGACTGTTCAGCTGACTTAACTATTCAGCTGGCGAGTGAGCTGACTGGTCAGATGACTTTAGTCAGCTAGTGAGTGAGCTGAATGGTCAGAAGAGTTAACTAGTTAGCTGGCAAATGAGTCGTCCGGTGAGCTGACTAAACTAGTCGGCCGGCAAGTGATCCAACATGTGAGTTGCCTTAAATAGTCGGCCGATGAGCGAGCTGACTAGTGAGCTTATTTAACTCTTCAGCTGGTGAGCAAGTCGACTATTTAGCTGACCTGTTGGCCTGCGAGCAAGCCGACAAGTTAGTTGACCTGTTGGCTGGCGAGCAAGCTGACTAGTTTGCTGACCAGTTTGCAGGCAATCGTGCTGACTAAATTACTGACGTGATGGAAGGTGAGCCAGCCCACTAGCTATCTGACCAGATATCTGAGTTGCAAGCTGACTAGTTAGCTAAATAACTAGCTGATTTGCTAGCTGACTTACTAGCTAGCTGATTAGCTAGGTGGCTATCTAGATGACATAACTAGCTAGCAAACAAGCTATCTAACTCTCTAGCATGCTGACTTCACTAGCTAGCTGAATAGTTAGCTGAGTTGCTAGCTGACTTAACTAGCTAGATGGCTAGCTAGCTGATTAACTAGCTGACTAGCTACATTGCTGGATAGCTGGCTAGCCAGCAGACTTGATGAGTTAGTTAACTGGTTGTCTACAAGGATAGCCAGTTGGCTTAACTAGCTAGCTAACTGGCTGGCTAGCTAGCTAGTGAGCTGACCAGGTGGATAGCCAGCAAGCTTAAATAGTCATCTGGATGAATGGACAGTCAGATAGCCAGCTGGATTAACTAGCCAGGCACCCTGCTGTTTAGCCTGATAGCCAGCTGCCTTAACTAGCGGGCACCTAACTGACCAGTCTGCTAACCCTCCAACTTAACTTGCCAGCCACCTAGATAGCCTGTCGGCTAACCAGCTTACTTAATTAGCTAACTTAACCAGATACCATCCAGCTAGCCAGCTGGCTTAACTAGCTAGCTACCTAACAAGCCAGCTGGCAAGGCAGGTCACTTAACTCACTGAATTAACAAGCTAGCCAGCCAGCTAGCCAGCTTACTTAATTACCTAGCTACCTACGTGGCCAATTGGATAGCCAGCTGACAATTACCTGACTTAAACTAGCCAGCTGGTTAGCCAGCTGATATAACTAGCAAGCTACCTAGCAAGACAGTTGACTAGCCACTTGAATTAACTAGCTGACTTAACTAGCTAGCCAGCTGTCTAGCCTACTGACTCAACTAGCTGACATAACTAGATAGCCAGCTGGCTAGCCTGCTGTCTTAACTAGTAGACATCACTAGCTAGAGAGGTGGCTAACAAGCTGACTTAAATAGCTAGCTACCTATGTATCTCGCTGGCTTTCCAGCTGACTTAACTACCTAGCTAACTAGCTAGACAGCTGGTTAGCGAGCTGACTTAACTAGGTGACTTAAGAAGCTAGCCAGCTGGCTAGCCAACTCACTTAAGCTAGCTACACAGCAAGGCTGCTGGCTAGCCAGCTGATTAACTAACAAACTTAACTAGCTAGCTACACAGCTTGTCAGGTGACTTACTAGCTGAAATAACTATCTAGCTACATAGCTACCTAACTACCTAGCTAGGCAACTTAACCAGCTGACTTAACTAGCTAGCTAGCTGATATAACTAGCTGACTTAACAAGCTATCTACCTAGCTAGCAAGCTGACTTAACTAGCTGAAATAACTAGCTAGTAAGTTGTCTAGCCATCTGACTTAACTAGCTTTTTAACTAGCTAGTGAACTGGCTAGCCAACTGACTTAACGAGGTGACTTAAATAGCTAGCCAGCTGGTTGGCCAGCTTAATTAACTAGTTGATTAGCGAGCTAGGCAGCTGGCCAGTCAATTGACTATACTATCTGACTTAACTAGATGTCCAGGCGGCTAGCAAGCTGACTTAACTAGCTCTCTACCTCTCTAGTCACATGGATAGCCAGCTGATTTAACTAGCTGACATAACTACCTAGCCAGCTGGCTAGTCACCTGACTTAACTAGGTCACTACCTAGCCAGCCAGTTTGCTAGACACTGACTTATCTAACTGTCTTAACCATCTAGCCTGCTTTCTAGCCAGTAGAATTAACTAGCTTGCTACATAGCTAGCCACCTCGCTATCCAGCTGAATTAACTAGGTGACTTATCTATCTAGCCAGTAAAATACTCAGCTAACTTAACTAGCAAGCTGTGTAGCTAGCCAGCTGCCTTCTCAGCTGACATAACTAGGTGATGTAACTTGCTAGCCAGCTGGCTAGACAGAAGACGTAAATAGCTAGCTAGCTAGATTGTAAATTGGCTATCCAGCTGTCTTAATTAGCTGACTTAACTAGCTAGGCAGCTGGCTAGCCAGCTGACATAATTGCATAACTACCTACCTAGCCATCTGACATAACTAGTGGACATAACTAGCTCTCTACCTAGCTTGCTAGCTGGCTAACCAGCTAACTTACCTAGCTGATTAATTAGCTTGCCAGCTGGTAGCCAACTGTCTTAAGTAGCTCGCTACCTAGCTAGCCAACAGGCTATCCAGCTGACTTAACTAGCTGACATAAATAGTTGCTAGTCATCTGAATTAACTAGCTTGCTATATAGCTAGTCAGCTACCTAGCCAGCTTACTATACTAGGTGACTTAACTAAATAGCCTTCTGTCTAGCCAGCTGACTAAATTAGCAAGCTACCTAGCTAGCCAGCTGTCTGTCCACCTGACTTAACTAGGTGATTTAACTAGCTAGACAGCAGGCTAGACAGCTGATTTAACTATCTAGCTTACTAGCTAGGCAGCAGTCTAGTCAGATGACTTAACTAGGTGACTTAACTAGTTAACATACTGGTTAGCAGGCTGACAACTGCCTACGTACCTAGCTAGACAAATAGATGGCCAGTTGAATTCACTAGCTAACTACCTACATATCCCTCTGCCTTGCCAGCTGACTAATCTATCTAGGTACCTAGGTAACCAGCTGGCTAGTGAGCTGACTTAACTATGTTACTTAACTAGCTATCTGACTGGCTTGCCAGTTGACTTAACTAGGTAGTGACCCAGCTATCCAGCTGGCTATCCAGCTGAATTAACTCAATGACTTAACTAGCTAGCATGCTGACTTAACTAGCTGACTTAAGTAGCTAGCTACCAAGCTAGCCAGCTGGCTTCTCTAGCTGGCTTAACTAGCTAGCTATCAAGCTAGCCAGCTGACTAAACTAGCTACCTAGCTACCATAATTAGCTGACTAATACAGCTAGCTTTCTAGCTAGCCAGTTGACTTAACTAGATGAAATAACTATCTATCCAGATGGATAGCCATCTGACTTAACTAGCTTTTTAACTAGCTAACAAGCTGAATAACCAACTGTCTTAATGAGCTGACAACTAGATAGCCAGCTGGTTGCCAGCAGACTTAACTACCTGACTTAACCAGCTTGTCAGCTGACTAGCCAGCTGACTTAACTAGTTGGCTAAATATCTAGCTAGCTGGCTAGCCAGTTGACTTACCTAGCTGACTTAAGCTAGCATGCTTGCTAGCCACCTCTCTTAACTTGCTAGCTATCTATGTAGCCAGCAGGCTAGTCAACTGACTTAACTAGCTGACTTGAATAACTATCCTGCTAGCTAGCAAACTGACTTATGGAGCTAGCTACCTACCTAGCCAGCTGGGTAGACAGCTGACTAAACTAGCTGACTAAACCAGCCAACCAGTTGGCTAGCCAGCTGACTTAAATAGCCTACGTAACTAGCAGCTACCTAGCTAGCCAGCTGACTTAAATAGATAGCAAACTAGCTAGATACTAGTTAGTCAGCTGGCTTAAATTATTAGCTAACTAGATAGCTACCTAGCTAACAGGCTGACTTAAATAGTAGGCTGCCTTGCTAGCTAGCGGACTTAACAAGCTAGATGACTAGTTGGCTTTATTGTTAGCTAACGTGCTAGCTAGGTGACTCAATCATCTGACTTATCTCGTTAACTAATGAGCTGGCTAGCTTACTCATCCAGCTGACTTAACTCTTTAGCAATCTATCTAGCTAGCTGACCATTCAGTTGACTTAATTTGTAAGATAGCTAGCTAGCTAGCCTACTCAACCAGCTGACTCAACCTGTTTGCTAACTAGCTATTAGCTGACTCAAACAGTTGACTTCACCTGCTAGTTAACTAGCTAACAACCTGATTCAACCTGCTGACTTAAACCTTTAGCTCACTAGCTAGCTGTCTTAACCAGCTGACTAAATTAGAAGCTGACTTAAGTAGCTGTCTTTGCTAGCTGAATTAACCTATTAGATAGCTGACTTAACTGGCTGACTTAACTAGTTAGCTAGCTAACATAACTACCTGAATTAAATAGTTGCCTAACTATATAATTAGCTGAATATTTAGCTGACTTAATTAGCTAACTATTTAGGCAGCATACTTAAGTAGCTGACTTAAAATATTAGCTAACTAGTGAGCTAGGTGACTTAACTTGATTACTTAGCTAGCTAGATAGTTCACTTAGATGACTTAACTAGTTGGCTAAGGAGATATCTAGCTGAATTAATGAGTTGATTAATGAGTTAGATAACTGTTTTAACCAGTTGGTATACGAGTTAAATAGCCAGCCTAACTAGTTGGTTAATGAGTTAGCTGGGTGACTTAACTTGTTGGATGACGAGTTGGCCGACTAACTAGCTGGTTTAACACATTGGCTGACTACTTGACCAACTTGTTAGCTGGCTTAACAAGTTGACCAACTAATCGCCCAACTATTTAGCTTGGTTAAATAGTTGACTGAGGAGTTGGCTCCACAGTTACTTCGGGTAAGTATTTGACTGGGTAGTTTGCTCAGCTAATTTGTCAGTCGAGTATTTGGCCGACTACATAACTGACCTAACTAGTCTGCCATCTATTTAGCTGACCTAACTTGTCGGCTGACATGTTGGCCCACTAGTTGGCTGATTGGTTAGCTGACTTAACTAGTTGGCCAGCAAGTAGGCCGAAAGGTTAGCTGACTTAACTAGGGGGCCAGCAAGGGAGCAGACAGGTGTGTTGACTTAACTAGTTGGCAGGTGAAAGAGCCAACCGGTCAGCTGAATTAACTAGTCTGCTGGTGAGTGAGTTGATGCATGCACTACCATAACTAGTCAGCCGTCTAGTGAGCCAACAAGTGAGCTGATTTAAGTAGTTGGCTGGTGAGCGAGCCAACTAGTTAGCATACCTGTTGGCCTGCAAGCGAGATGACATGTTAGTTGATCTGTTGGCTGGCATGCAAGATGACTAGTTTGCTGACTGGTTGGCAGACGAGTGAGCCTACTTGTTGGTTGACCTAATGCAAAGCAAGGGAGCCCACTAGTTAGCTCACCAGCTACCTGAGTTGTTAGCCGACTAGTTAGCTAAGTACCTAGCTGATTTGCTAGCTGACTTAACTAACGAGCTGGCTATCTAGCTGACTTAACTAGCTAGGTGACTAGGAACATGACTAGCTAGCTAAGTTAACTAGGTACCTGAATAGTTAGCTGACTTGCTAGTGCACTTAACTAGCTAGCTGGCTATCTAGCTGACTTAACTAACTGACTGGCTATTTGGCTGGTTAGCTGGCTAGCCAGCTGACAAATACCTAGCTACCTGGTTGGCTACACGGCTAGCCACCTGTCTTAAATAGCTAGCTGCCTGGCTCTCTAGCAGGCTAGGCAACTGGCTAGCTAGCTAGCAGGATGGCCACCTGGCTAGGGAACTGGTTAAATAGCCAGCCAGCTGGCTGGACATTGTGATAACCTGCTTGCTAAACTAGCAAGACACTCTGCTGGTCAGCCAGCTAGCCAGCCAGCTTAACTAGCTAGCCACCTAACTTTCCAGCCTGCTAACAATGTGCCTTAATTTACCAGCCACCTAGCTAGCCAGCCGTCTAACCAGCTAACTTAACTAGCTGATTTAACTAGATAGACATTCGACTAGACAACTGGCTTTACTAGGTAGGCACCTAGATAGCCAGCCGGCTAGCCAGCTCACTTAACTCACTTACTTAACTAGCGAGCCAATCGGCAAGTCAGCTGACATAATTAGCTAGCTACCTACCTAGTCAGGTGGCTAGTCATCTGACTTAAATAACAAGATACATAGCAAGCCAGTTTACTAACCACTTGGATTAATAAGCTGACTAAACCAGCTAGCCAGCTGACTGGCCAGCTGATTCAACTAGCTGACATAAATAGTTAGCCCGCTGACTAGCCAGCTGACAACTACCTGACACCTCTAGTTAGCCAGGTGTCTAGCCAGCTGACATAACTTGATAGCTCCTATGTGTTCTGCTGACTTACCAGCTGATTCAACTACCTAGCTACCTACCTAACAAGTTGGCTGGCGAGCTGAATTAACTAGGTGTGTTAACTAGCTAGCTACTTGGCTAGTCATCTGACTTAGCTAGCTAGATACCAAGCTAGGCACCTGGATACCCAGCTGAATTAAGTAGATGACTCAACAAGCTAGTTACCTAGCTAGACTGTTGAATTTACTAGCTTAAATAACTAGCTAGCTACCTAGCTAGATATCTTGCTAGAAAGCCAACTAGTTGGCTTAACATGGAAGCTAGCTGACATAACTAGCTGACTTAACTAGCTATCTACCTTGATAGCCAGCTAACTAAACTACCTTAAATTACTAGCTAGCCTACTGTCTAGCCATCTGAATTAACTAGCTTTTTAACTAGCTAGGGAGATGGCTACTCAACTGACATAACGAGGTGACTTAACTAGCTATCCAGCTGGTTAGCCACCTGACAACTAGTTGATTAATGAGCTTGGTAGCTCCCAGCCAGGTGACAACTAATTGACTTAACTAGATATCCAGTTGGATAGCCAGATGATTTAACTAGTTCTCTAACTCTCTAGCCACCTGGATATCCAGCTGAATTAAGTAGCTGACTTAGTTAGCTAGCCCTCTCCTAGCCAACTGACTTAACTGCATCACTAACTAGCCAGCCAGTTGGCTACACAGCTGACTTAACTAGTTGTCTTAATTAGTTGGCCTGCTTTCTAGCCAGTTGAATTAACTAGCTTGCTACATAGCTAGCCAGCTGACTATCCAGCTGAATTAACTAGGTGACTTAACTAGCTAGTCAGCAGTCTAGCTAGTTGAATTAACTAGCAGGTTACCTAGGGAGCCATATGGCTAGTCAGCTGAGTTAACAAGGTGAGAAAACTAGTTAACCAGCTGGCTAGACAGCTAACGTAACTATCCAGCTACCTAGTTAGCAAGCTGGTTAGCCAGCTGACATAAGTAGCCCTCAACCTCTCTAGCTTCCTGGATAGCAAGTGACTTAACTAGCTGACTTAATTAGCTAGCCAACTGGCAAGGCAACAGACTTAACTATGTCACTATCTAGCTAGAGAGCTGTCTAGCTAGGTAGCTCTCCACCTAGCTAGACAGCTGGGTAGCTAGCTGACTTAACTACCTGTATTAACTAGCTGTCCTGCTATCTAGCCAGTTGAATTAACTTGATTGCTACATAGCTAGTCAACTGGCTTTCCAGCTGAATTAACTAGGTGACTTTTCTAGCTAGTCAGCTGTGTATCCAGCTGACTTAACTAGCAAGCTACTTAGCTAGTCTGCTGGCTAGTCATCTGACTTAACTAGGTGACTTAACTAGCTAGCAAGCTGACTATACAGCTGACATAACTAGCTAACTACATAGCTAGCCCAGCTCCGTAGCTAGCCAGCAGGCCAGCCAGCTGACTTAAGAAGCTGAATTCACGAAGTAGACAGCTGTGTAGCCAGCAGACTTAACTAGTGAGCTACCTAGTTAGACAGCTGGATGGCTAGCTGACTTAACAAGTTGACATAACTAGACGCTGGATTCTAACCAGCTGACTTAAGTAACTACCTACCTACTAAACTTGCTGACTTGCAAGCTGTCTTAACTACCTAATTACCTAGCTATCCTGCTGGCCAGCAAACTGAGTTAAGTAGGTGACTTAACTTGCTAGCCAGCTGGCTAGCCAGCTGACTTAAAGCTAGCTATACTGCTTGTCTCCTGGCTCTCCAGCTGTCTTAACTAACAGACTTAACTTGCTACCCAGTTGACTTAAATAGCTCATATAAATTGCTAGCTACCTAGCAACCCTGCTAACTTAACTAGCTGAATCAACTTGCTAGCTACCAAGCTAGATATCATATAACTAGCAGACTTAACTAGCTGACTTAAATAGCTAGCTAGCTGACATAAAATGCTGACTTATCTAGCTAGCTGCCTAGCTACCCAGCTGACTTAACTAGTTGAAATAACTAGCAAGTCAGATGGCTACACATCTCTTTTAACAAGCTTTTTAACTAGATAGCCAGCTGGCTAGACACTGACATAATTTACTGACTTAACTAGCTAGCAAGCTGAATAGCCAGCTGACTAAACTAGC
>NW_006988817.1:0-309 GCF_000164805.1 Carlito syrichta
GTCCAAAATATGAGCTTCAGTTTTCATTGCTCCTCTGTGATCTGTGATGCTGTTCCTGTACCTCCTTCATAATGGTTGCACCAGTGACTGGCTCACATCTGTCATGAGCGTCTCATTGCTTGTTCCTCCTCCATAATAGGTACTCCACTGACTGGACTTCTTTCCTGATGGGTATCCCAGTGACTATCCCTGCTGTAAATAGTGTGTCTCAGTGACTAACCCCCCTCTGTAATGGATGACACAGTGATTGGCCCTTTTCTGTAAATTATACTCCTGTGATATCCTGCTCTGTGATGAGTGCTTCAGTGA
>NW_006988818.1:0-439 GCF_000164805.1 Carlito syrichta
AATCTTCAGGTGAGGGAGTCTTTCCTGACAGGCCCAAGGAGGCTGGGCTGGCAGGATGCTGCTAACCCTGACTCCGGGTTCCATTTCCAGAGCTGCTTCCTGCAGGTGATGCGGGAGAAGGAAGACATGCAGGAGTGGATGGTGGAGCTGGATCATCGCTGTATCCAGCTGTCTGAAGAGACTGACACTCCTGGTGAGCAGGCAGGTTTTGGCTGTGGTGCGGCAGCTCCCTGGGGGGGAAGGGCCAGCCTCTCAGCCCTGCAGGCGAGTTCATGGCCCTGTCCCAGAACCAGAGGGCAGTGATGAAGGAGTGGCGCCGAGAGGAGGAGGAGGACCTCAGCCGACTGACCCAGGAAAACGAAGAGATGGAGGTAGGGCCCAGGACCTGTCTGCGGGCGAGGCGGATGGTGGGCGCACACTGAGCATCTCTCCCTTCAGG
>NW_006988819.1:0-753 GCF_000164805.1 Carlito syrichta
GCCCTAGGGGAACAGCTTTCGGGAACAAGAGCTGACTACCCAGTCTACCAGGAAATAGAAGTTAAAAAATATCTAGAAAGAAGTAAAACTTAGAAAGACAGAGAGAAATAATTCTGCTATGCACTTTCCATCAGGTGTATTGAGATTTACTTATAAGTTTTACTGCCATGTATGCACACTGGTCACTAATCACACGCCAATATTATAGGTATAACTGATATCCTATGTCAGAGGCGATCTTCCAGATGGGCCTTTACAGGCCTCAGCCATGTAGCTATAGATGTTGGCTCCCAACACGCTAGGGCATTTTTTAATTCATCTTGTAAATGAATTTTGACTTCTTCTCTGAAGTGTGATGGGTTTAGAGCAAAGAATGGCACAATTGGACTTAATTTTTCTTAGGACCACTCTGCATGATTAGAATTGAAGTATGCAGCAGGGAGACCAGCAAGAGTCTGTTGTCATGATGCTGGTGAGAAATGATGGTATGTGGACCAGGTGGAGGTGGTGGTGAAAATGAAGAGAAATGACCGGATTTTGTGTAGGTTTTAAAGCTACAATCAACAGGAGGTGGGAAATGAAAGAGCTAGGAGAGGCCAGGATGACCCATGGTTTCTGGCCTGAACCATGGGAAGAACTGAGTGAGCATTACCTAAAGTAAAGAAGACTTCACAGGGATGGGATACAGAAGGGATAAAGCTAGTTCTGGAATGTTAAATGTGAGGTGCTAACTACAATTTCAAGTGCAATTAT
>NW_006988820.1:0-1307 GCF_000164805.1 Carlito syrichta
CTGCCATTACCCAGATTCCTACTCCAAAAACCTGATTCGTGGTTACCTCTGAGGAAGATGGCTTGTGGATTGGGGGATTGAGGACTCAAGTATCCATGGTTCCGTATAATTCCTTAGCAATATGATGTGTAGTTTCTTGTATAGGACGACTCCCATTACCCAGCTTCCCGCTTCACTCTGTAGGATGTCAAGACAGTTCCTGGTGACCGAGAATACCACTTGTTTGGATATCAAGAGAAAGAATCCCACAATGTTCTTTGGGAACTGGAATCCAAGATTCCTGGATCCCCTTCCAATAACTCCCCAAAAGGTGGAATCTTCAAAACCAAACATCCCAATTCCAACCTGCCGGCCCACAAGAATTTTCTGTAGTTTGAGGTCACTTATATCGAGGGATTTTGTACCAATATGACTTTTGATTCTGGAGAACATGATTATGGTCGTAGATCTTCCTAGGACACAAAGGGATTTGTGGAGTCCGATCCTTGATTACAACGAACAAAAGGACAAGATAGTTTTTGTGCATCTGTAATGACAGATTGATCGTATCCACGGAGCAAGTAACTCTGAAAAATGTAGGGACCCAGAAGCCTGGATTGCTGGTTAAATCTTATCTAGAGGCCCTGTAGATTCTGGTTAATGAGAACACCTAGAAACGGATTTCCTTTTTGTTCTCAGCAAGATGCTCTGATTTTCCCTGATGATATGGATTCCAATCTCTGTATACAGCAAGACAGATGCCCAGAAGTTTCCTAGGGACATCCTGGTTACATTTAAAAATACGTACTAAACATTTGGCAACTGCAAAACCCTTGTCCCATCTCAAAATGCAAACAGAAACGGAAGGGGAAGGAATACAGGGTTCACCTTAAGACCAGAGTTACATCCACATATGGCAAGAAGATTCCTTTTGTCCTGGAATCTGGCCGTAGTTGTTCCGAGGTACCGAACGGACTGGGATTACCCGATAGCCATTTACAACTTTCAAGAGGAACAGAATTTTGCTGGAGTCCTGAAATGAGCAATTCGTAATATCTACATGCTAATTTGCTCCGAAATATTTGGGGAGCTCAAAGCCCTGTTTCTTGTTTGTCCCATAGCAGACACCCTGGGAATTTATTAGATTGAGGACTCATACAACCAAGATTCTTTTTCGTCCTTAGTTGGAGGCCATATAGTGTCCTGTATGTGAGGACTTTCTTTCCCTAGATTCCTGTTTCGAAACCCTGATTATTGTAGCCCTTATTAGATGCCATGTAGATTTTTTGATAGAGGAACGTTTAAAACAGATTTCTTCTTTTTCCTTA
>NW_006988821.1:0-7834 GCF_000164805.1 Carlito syrichta
ACCTCTAAGGCGATAGTTACATATAAATATGGTGATAAGATTCTTTGGATCCTAGAATCTGCCCTTTGTTGTCCTGAGGAACTCAAGGGACTTCAGGGTCCACATTCTCGTTTACAACTATCAAGAAGACCAGAAGATTGCTGAGAATTTATAATGACAAAATTGTCATATCCAAGAGGCTTGTAGCCCGAAAGAATGCGTGGAAATGGAATACCAGATTCCAGATTAGCCATTATAAGGTGTCCATGTAGAATTCTTGGACTGGCATCCCCCGTAACCCAGATTCTTTTTGTTCTCAGTATGACTCCCGGAAGTTACCTGGCGACGTGGAAGTACAACCTCTTATATACCAATAATCATAAGCCCAAAGGGTCAGAAGTTCCCTGGAATACAATAGTGCTGGATCCCCTTTATGAATACGTCCTAAATATTGGGGAACACCTAATCCCAAGTTACGAATATCAATCTAAAATTCCAGTGGTAGTTTCTGGATTACGAGGTAAACCTGAAGTCAGAAATTACACGAAAAATGGCGACATGATTCCTTGGATTGTGGTATCTGGCCTTACAGCCTCCTGCCAAAAAAGCCGAGCAGTTTACCAGATTCTCTGTTACAACTAAGAAAAGGGGCAGCAGGTTCCTTGGAAACGGTAATGACAGATTTGTGGTACTTATACAGGAATTACTTCTGAAAGTATGGGGACTGGGACTCCAAATTCCTGATTAACATGTAGAAAAGTCCTGTAGGTTTCTAGGAATGAGAACAACCTTGAGCCAGGGAAAAATTAACTGCTGCTCAGAAGTTTTCTGGTCACATTAAAACTGACTATCCTTGTTCCTCAATGGTAACTTGAGTAGAAACGTTCTGGGGACATAGTGTCTGAGATTCCTGTATCGTTCTGGGAAGAATGACCAGATGTTCCCCGTTCCCTAGATGTCCAGACACGTGGCTCCAATACAAACACTCCAGAATGCTCATATGTACTTGTAAACAAAGACCCTTGTGCCCTCCCAAAAATACCTTCTAAACATGGTACAACATCTAAATCCAAGTCCTTAATTCCGAATAGCTGAACTAGCAGAAGTTTCTGGAGTACGATGTAACCCTGAGCACAAGGCTTACATTCAAAACACCCGAGATGATTACTTGCGTCCTTGATTTTGGCGTTAGAGGATCCAGAATCTAAATGGACTTGCAGTGCATTATTTTCGTTTAAACTATTGAGAGGACCAGAATGTTGAGGGACATCTGGAATGAGTGATTCCTAATATGCATATAGGATACAGCTCTGAAAAATATGGGGATTTCGAATTCCGAGTCTTGTAGGTCTTACCAAGTCGCCCTGAAAATTTTTGAAATTGAGGACTCGTGTAAACCACATTCTTTAGTCTTCCTAAGCAAGAGCCCATGTAGTTTCCTGTATATGAGCAATCCCAGTCCCGAGATATTTGCTTCAAAATCCTGATTCTTGTTTAGCCCTTAGCAAGACACCCAGTAGATTTTTGGCATGGAGAACTCATGAAAACCAGATTCCTTATCCTTTCTTAGGTAAAGGCTGTGTCGTTTCCTGTGTATGAAGACTCCCATTTCCGAGATTTCTGCTTTGAAACTCTGATCCTTGTTTAGTTCTTAGAAAGACACCTTGTAGATTTTTCGAATCGAAGACATGTGTCACCCGGATTCCTTGTTTGTCCTTAGCAAGAGGTTGTGAAGTTTCCTGTATATGAGGACTCCCATTACCCAGATTTGTGCTTCAAATCACTGATACTTTATTGTCCCTTAGTAAAACTCCCTGTAAGTTTTTGGGATTTGAGGACTCGTGTAACCCAGATTCATTATTCTTCCGTAGTAAGAGACCATGTAGTTTCCCATATATGAGGACTCCCTTTTTGCAAATTATTGCTTAATTCACAGCAATTCCCGAGATATTTCCTCATGAACATGCAATTCCAGTTGTTTGGATATTAATAGAAAGACTCCCATATACTTTCTGGTAAGTGTAATTCAAGCTTCCAGGTTCCCCTTAAAAAGACATCGTAAAAATGTGGAATATTCTAAACCCAATATCCCAATTTCCAACATCCTGATCACAGGAAATTTCGCTATTTTCAGGAAACTTGAAGCGCGGGATTTTGTCGCAAACTACCAGTTGATACCTGGGGAACTGGGTTATCGCCAATGAGGTTGATAAGAGACAAACGAAATTGTAGGTTCAGATACTTGATTACAACTATCGAAAGGACCGGAATCTTATTGGGTCTGTAATAAGAGATTTCAGGTATCCACGTAACAAGTAACTCTGAAAAATGGAAGGACCTAGAAGCCCAGAATCCTCATTAAACCTTATCAAGAGTCCATATAGATTTTGACGATTGAGGACACCTGATCCTGCATTCGCATCTCGTTCTCAGCAAGAGCCTGATTTTCCCTGGTGATCCGGATTCCTAAATTCTGTATGCAAATACACTGATACCTAGCTGTTTCCCATGGACGGGGAATTCGTGATTCCTGGTCACCTTTAAAAATATGTACTACATGCATAGCAACCCCAACCCCCTAAGCCACATCGAATAGATTCACAACAGAAGTTTAAGGATTACAGGGTACATGTTAAGACAAGTTACACACTAATGTGGCTAGGTGATGGCTTAGTTCTGTAATCTGCCTTTAGTTGTGCCGAGAAAACCAATTGAATTGCATACACTTCTTCTTGCTGACAACAATCAAGAGGACCAGAAGGTTGCTGGAAATGTATAATGACACTTGTCCTTTACAAGTGGCAACATGCTTTGTAGAATTTGGAGGAATAGAAGCCCAGATTTCAGATAAGCCCTTATACTGGAGCCTGTAGAAATGGATTGAGGTCTTCCCTAACCCACATTCCTTTTTTTTAGTATCAGGAAGATGCCTGAATGTTTTCTGGTGACGTAGAAGTACAAACTCTTACATACCAATACACATATGCCAAGAAGTTTCCCCGGGACCTGGAATCGAAGATTGCTGGTTCCCCCTTAAGAATACATCCTAAATATGTGGAAACCCATAATCCCATATGTCAATGTGAAAACGAATGTCCAGCAGTAGTTTTCGGACTACGAGGTAAACCTGAAACCAGTGATCACATTAACAAATGGCAGATGATTGTGTGGCTTGTGGAATCCGGCCTTACAGGACCCTGTGAAAGAAATGGAACAGTAGGGCAGATTCTCAGTTACAACGATCAAGAGTTGCAAAACGTTGCTGGGGAACAGCAATGCCTGAATTGTGGTATGCATATAGGACACTGCTCTGAATAATATGAGAACCAGGACTCCCAGATTCCAGATTAGCATTTGCTAAAGTCCCTGTCGATTCCTATGTATGACCACTGCCTTAAGCCATGGATAATTTAGCAAATGCCCAGATATTTGCAAATTACATGGAAACTGAGTTTCCTGGTTCCTCTTAGGTAAAGGTTGTAGAAACTTTCAAGGGACAGTGTGACTCAGATTCCTATTTCGTTCTAAGCAAAATGACAAGATGTTTTATGTTGGCCTGGAAGAATAGACTCTTGTATAACCATAGAAAGATGACAAGAATATGCCTGGAGACGTACAATCTAAGATTCCTTGTTCCCTCACAATAATACCTATAAAGCAGTGGAACACCTAAATCCAAAGTCCTAATCACGAATAGTGGAGCCTCATTAGTTTCTGGAGTACGAGGTCACACTGAATTCAGGTCTTACATACAAAAAATCCGAGACAAAAAATCCGAGAGAATATCTAGTGTCCTTTATCTGGAATCAGAGGATCTGAGTATCTAAATGGACTTGTACTGCCAGATACTGGTTCACAACTATCAAGAGTACCAGAGTGTTGCTGAAGTCCAGGAATGATTGATTCGTAATATCCATATACCAAATACCTCTAAAACATGAGGGGTGCTCAAAGCCCTGATCTTGTTTAGCCCTTAGAAAGATGCGCTGTAGATTTTCGGTATTGAGGACCCATGTAGACCAGAATTTTATTCATCCTTCGCAAGTCATGAAATTTCTCGTATATGAGGACTCTCATACCCAGAATCCTGCTTAACTCTCTGGAAGATACCGGGATATTTCGTGGTGATGTACAATTCAAGTTGTTTAGATGTCAATTGAAAGAACTCCAGCAGTCTCCTGGGCAATTTGAATCCAGATTCCTGGTTACATTGTACAAGACACCCTTACAATATGGGGACAAAAAGCCCAGATTCCTGATTAAACCTCATCATGAGGCCCTTTAGACTTCGGAGAATGAGAACTCAAGAACCCGGATTCCCTTTTCATTCTCAGCAAGATGCCTTTATATTCCCTGTCCATGTGTATTCCAAAACTCTGTATACAAAAAGACAGAGGCCCATATGTTTCCTAGGTTCGGGGAATTCGTGATTTCTGGTTACCTTTCAAAACACTTACTAAACATTTGGCAACTACAAAACACTCGGCCCCTCTCAAAATAATAGGACAAATGGAAGTTTGAGAATTTCAAGTTCATCTTGAGACCAAGAGTTACTTGCAAATGTGGCGAGATGATCCCTTTTGTGCTGGAATCTGGCCTAAGTTGTCCTCTGGAACCCAACGAACTTGCAGTGTGAGATACCCGTTTACTACTATCAAGAGGTCCGGAATGTGGCTAGAGTCTTGAATTGACTGATTAATAATATCCACATGCTAAATAGCCCCAAAACATGAGGGGAGCTAGAAGGCCTGATTCTTGTTTCTCCAGTAGCAAGACGTACTGAAATTTTTTTCGGATTGAGGAATCGTATAACACAGATTCCTTATTCTTCCTTCGCTGGAGGCCGTGTAGTGTCCTGTATATGAGGACTCCCATTCCCCAGATTCCTGTTTTGAAACCATGATTCTTGTTTAGCCCTTAGCACGATGCCATGTAGGTTTTGGGACTAAGGAACCACGTAGTACAGATTCCTCATTTTTCCTTAGGAAGAGGCATTGAAGTTTCCTGTTATGAGTAGTATTACCCACATTCCTACTTCTAATCCCTTATTCTTGTTTAGCCCTTAGTAAGTGACCCTGGAGTTCTTTTGGTAAAGAGAACACGTGCAACCCAGATTCCTTTTTCTTTCATAGCAAAAGGCAGTGTATTTGCCTGTATATGAGGACCTCATTTCCGCAGATTCATGCTTCAAAAATCCTGATTAGTGATAAGCCCTTAGCAACACGCCCTGAATTTTCAAGGGATTGAGGACACGTGTAACACAGATTCCTTATTCTTTCTTAGCAATAGGTAGTCCAGTTTCCTATATTTGAGGACTCCCAATACCCAGATTTCTACATTAGAAACCTGATTCATGGTTTCCTCTTAGTATGACACCCTGTGGATTTTTGCGCTGGGGACTCGTGCAACCAAAATCCCTTATTCTTCGTTAGCAAGACACCATGTAGTTTCCTGTATATGAGGACACCCATTACCCAGATTCCTGCTACATTCTCAGCAACGTGCTGAGATATTTCCTGGTGACCTAGATTTCCAGTTGTTTGGATATCAAGAGAAAGACTCCCATAGGGTTATTGGGGAACTGGAATCCAAGATTCCTGGTTCCCCTTAACAAGACCTCCCCAAAATGTGGACACTCCTAAACCCATGTCCCAATTCCCACCATCCATACCACAAGAAATTTCGGTAGTTGAGGTATCCTGAATCGAGGGATTTTGTACCAATATGCCGTTTTATTCCTGGGGTACCTGATTATGGTCCTAGTTGTTCATAAGACATAGAAGCATATTTGGACCAGATACTCCATTACAACTATCAAGAGAATAGAATGTTCCTGGGGATCGGTAATAACTGCTTAAGGCTATCTACGGACCTAGTATCTCTGAAAAATGTAGGGAACCTGAAGCCCAGATTGCTGATTAAACCTTATCAAGAGGCCCTGTAGATCCTGAAGAAAGAGAACTACTAGAGCCCGATTTCATTTTCGTTCTCAGGAAGAAGCCCTGATTTTACCTCTTGATGTGGATCCAAGAACTCTGTATACATATAGGCAGATGCCCAGAAATTACCTAGGGTCGTGGAATCCATGAATCCTGGTTGCAAGTAGCTGTACTTAATAAATATTTGGCAACCTCAAAACACCAGAACCATATCGGAATAGAAGGACAAACAGAAGTTTTAGGATTACAAGGTACCTATTAAGGCATTAGTTACATACAAATATGGCGATAAGATTCTTTGGGTCCTGGAATCTGCCCTTTGTTGCCCTGAGCAACACAACGGACTTCAGGGTCCACATTCTCGGTTACAACTATCAAGAAGACAAGAAGATTGCTGAGAATCTATAATGACAAAATTGTCATATCCAAGAGGACTGTAGCCCTAAAGAATGTGTGGAAATGGAATACCAGATTCCAGATTAGCCCTTATAAGGTGTCCATGTAGAATTCTTGGATTGGCGTCCCCCGTAACCCAGATTCTTTTTGTTCTCAGTAAGATTCCCGGAAGTTACCTGGCGACGTGGAAGTACAACCTCTTATATACTAATAATCATAAGCCCAAAAGGTCAGAAGTACCCTGGAATACAAGAGTGCTGGATCCCCTTTAAGAATACGTCCTAAATATTGGGGAACACCAAATCCCAAGTTCCGAATATCAATCCAAAATTCCAGTAGTAATTTCTGGATTACGAGGTAAACCTGAAGTCAGAAATGACACGACAAATGGCGACATGATTCCTTGGATTGTGGAATCTGGCCTTACAGCTTCCTGCCAAAAAAGCCGAGCAGATGATCAGATTCTCTGTTACAACTAAGAAAAGGGGCAGCAGGTTCCTTGGAAATGGTAATGACAGATTTGTGATATGTATACAATAATTACTTCTGAAACGTGTGGGGACGGGAACTCCAAATTCCTGATTAACATGTAGAAAATTCCTGTAGGCTTCTACATATGAGAACTACGTTGAGCCAGGGAAAAATTAACAACTGCCTAGAAGTTTGCTGGTCACATGCAAACTGATTTTCCTTGTTCCACCTTGTTAATATGAGTAGAAACCTTCTGGGGATATAGTGTCCGAGATTTTTTTGTCATTCTCTGAAGAACGACCAGATGTTTCCCCATTCCCTAGATGTCTAGACAAGGGGCTCCCAATAGAAACACTCCAGAACGCTCCTATGAAAGTGTAAACCAAGACCCTGGTGCCCTCCAAAAATACCTTCAAAACATGGTGAAACATCTAAACCCAAGGCCTTAATTCCGAATAGATGAACTACCAGAAGTTTCTGGAGTACGAGGTAACCCTGAACTCAGGGCTTACCTTCAAAAAACCCGAGATGATTACTTGTGTCCTGGAATTTGGCATTAGAGGATCCAGAATCTAAATGGACATGTAGTGCCGTATTTTCGTTTAAACTATCGAGGGGACCAGAATGTTGTAGAACTTCTGGAATGAGTGATTCCTAATAAGCACATAGGATACAGCTCTGATAAATATGGAGACTTCGAATTCCGAGTCTTGTAGGCCATACCAAGTCGTCCTGAACATTTTTGGAATTGAGGACTCGTGTAAACCACATTCTTTATTCTTCCTTAGCAAGAGCCCATGTAGTTTCCTGTATATGAGGACTCACAATCCCCAGATACTTGCTTCGAAATCCTGATTTTTGTTTAGCCCTTAGCAAGGCACCCAGTAGATTTTTGGCATGGAGGACTCGTGAAAACCAGATTCCTTATCCTTTCTTAAGTAGAGGCTGTGTCGTTTCCTGTATATGAAGGCTCCCATTACCGAGATTCCTGCTTTGAAAGTCTGATTTCTTGTTTAGTTCTAAGAAAGACGCCCTGTAGATTTTTCGAA
>NW_006988822.1:0-709 GCF_000164805.1 Carlito syrichta
CGTTATTTATTTAAGTATTTATTTATTTATTTATTTTCAGAAGTTGCCTCAGCCATTCCCACTTCTAGCAACTACCATCCTGATCTTTCAGAAGCCAACAACTTTGAGGCAAGACCCTCCACCACCAAAAAGCTTACTCCTGCTGAAAGCTCAGGTGGTGATTGGCATTTTTTGGCAATAATGTATTTTTAAATGAAGATACACAAATTGTTTTTCTAGACCTAGTTATGGTGCACACTTAATAGACTACAGGTTGTGTAAACATAACTTTTATATACACTGGGAAATTGAACAATTTGTTTAACGTTATTGAGATATTCACTTTATTGCATTAGTCTGGAACTGAACCCATAATTTCACCGAGTTATAACTGTTTTACTTTTTTCCTTCCTTGATTCACTACCTTTTTAAAAAACTTGCCTCTTTGGCATTGAACTTCATAATAGAACTAAAGCCTTAACCTCTATTTTCTTTTTTTTTATCAATAATCAATATTTTTTATTATGGTTTTGTGGGGTACAGCTAAGGGTTAGGTATACAAATATGTTTCATTCAGGCACCCTGTTGATAAGAGGTGTTTCCCCATCCACAGACAGATATTTGCTACCGTTAATCCCATCTCCCTCCCCCCCCATAGTTTCCCACTGCTGTCAATCATTTTCTTATTGTATTACATTGATGTTAAAGGTCCATTATATGAGTGAACCTC
>NW_006988823.1:0-990 GCF_000164805.1 Carlito syrichta
TCGGTCCGTGCTTCTGGCGAGGGGAGGCGCCGTGGAAGCCGCGGGCGCGCCGGGCCTGGCGTCGCGGGTTTGGTTCCGGGCTGAGAGCGGCTTCGGGTCGAGTCTGGACCGCCGGTGGCCGCCGGCGAAGCGTCTCCTTTGGGGGGTGGAGAGCGCCCGCGCAGTGCCGGAACCGGACCAGCCTCCGTCCCCAGCCTCGGAGGCGCCGTGGATGGGAGAGCGTCGCCCCTGCCCGTCGGCTTTGCTGGAGGGAGCGCCCCCCCCAAAGGTCAGAAAAGAACTTCCCTTTCTGGACCCGGGAACACCCCGCCTTCCAGTTACACCCCCACCCCCCCCGCCCCCCATACACACAGGCGTCAACCCTCAGGTCCAGGAGGGCTGGCCCTGCCCTGTGAGCGGTCCCGGAAATACGGAGGAAGGCTCCGAGCCGGGAGCGGGCGTGTGTGGCCGAAGGTCCTTGATCCCCTGGAGGGCGACGTGGGCTTGGGGAAAGCCCGGGGCCCCGGCGAGAGTCGCAGTCCTGACCGTGTCACCAGCTCACGGTTTGACCTTTAGCCACTCGTCATCTCTGGGTGTGGTTTCTGATTTGCAGATGAAGGGGCTGATCTGGGTGAGCCCTAAGAGTCTTTTCGATTTAAAAAAGTCATGATTCGGCTCCGTCGATGTTTTGGTCTGCATACCCTTGCTGATGAGGGAGGGGCGTACCTCATCAACAAGGGTACCTGCATGATCCGTGTTTATATACCTAACCCTGAATGGTACCCCACAGCTTTATTATAAACAAATTAATTAATTAAAAAAAGATAATGGTCTTTAGTTCCATGTTGCTGCAAAAACCAAGATTTTATTTTTTTGACTGAATAGTATTCTATTAATTTATCTAGTCATCTATTGATGGACACTTATGTTGATTCCATATATTTGCTATTGTGACTAGTGCTGTGATAAATATCTGAATACACATAACTTTTTGATCTAACAATGCCTTTC
>NW_006988824.1:0-596 GCF_000164805.1 Carlito syrichta
AATCATATAAAATGACAAGCAAATCTCTAATAGTAACTCACAAAGAGCTAGTATTATCCATGAATCCTCAAGCTAAATGATGTAATTCCAATGAGTAAGACAGACTCTATGAGATTTCTATAGATAAATGATTTATTACTCGAGATTAGTATAGTGTGTTGTATATAATATATAAACAAAAAACTAATACTGCTGATTTTTTGATTACCATCATCGGTGTTATTTCGCTGTCTGCAAATATTCATACACGTAATTAAATTTAAAGTAAATTTAGTTAAAATATTAGCAGTTGATGTCATATGCTCTTACTCTTTGATTTTTTTTTTTTTGAGTTGGAGTCTCACTCTGTCACCCAGACTGGAGTGTAGTGGCCGCTTCCGGCCACCGCAGCCTCGACCTGCTGGGCTCCGGCGATCCTTCCTCCTCCGCCTTCTGAGTAACCAGAACTACAGGCGCACGCTACCACGCCCGGCTGATTTTTTAATTTATTGTAGAGATGAGGTCTTGCCAACTTGCCCAGGAGGATCTCGAACCCGTGGGCTCAGGCAATCCACTCACCTCTGCCTCCCCAAAGGCGCGGATTACAGGCTGAGCCA
>NW_006988825.1:0-4305 GCF_000164805.1 Carlito syrichta
GTGATTCTGTGTGATCTGAGTGAGGTGATACCATCGTTCTCCTGGTTTTCAATTTCATGTTCGTACCAAAACCTCCCCAGTTCACTCTCCAGACTTGAACACTCCACGGGCTTTCAGCCTGGACTCTTGACTGTCTACTTGACAGCTTTGTGGCTGCCTGCGGGCATTGACTCCTCACATGGGACACATCAGAAAGCCAAGTTCCTGATCCTTTGCCCCACCCAAACACATCTGCCCCCCCCTGCAGCCAGGCCATTCCTAGCCAGGTCCCTGGGGCTCAGGGGAAACCTGGACACCCCCTGTCTTCACACTGGCAGTCAGTTTAGTTCTCACCAGCTGACTCCACCTTCCAAATACAACCTACACCCCAGGGGCTTTCTGAGCATGTTTGATACCCAAAGAATACATTTTTCTAACAGCCCTCTTACTGTGAGGGTTTGTGTCTCCCCAGTATTTATGTGCTGAAGCCCTGAGTCCCAAGGTTGGGAGGTGAGGGCAGGATTAGGTATATAGGTGAAGCCCTCTCACTGGGATTAGTGCCTTTTCAAAATAGGAAGAGATAGAAGATGTCACTCTCTTCCCGTGCTAATCGAGGGAAGGCCATGCAGGAATTCAACCCAGAGGACAGTTCTCACCCAGAACCTGACTATGCTGGCACTCCAGAACCCTGAAAAATGAAAGTCTTCTGTTTAAGTCTCCCAGAAAATGGCAATGAGTTATAGTAGCCTAAGCTAAGAGACACCTCTTCTGTAGGACAAAATAGTTGTGGAATAAAACTTACAATAATGTCCAGAAAGTAAATGTGGAGTGTAAATTTTATGAATCGAGCTTTGTATATATAATTGTGCCAATAAAAAAGTGAATTTTAATAAAACAGAATTGACTACAAGAAGTGCAATTTAGGCTACTACTAAAAGACATCACTAATGTCATGTGGTATTTCCTTAATTATTCAAATTTACAGCAATCAACTTAAAAAGGTGGCATTTCAAATTTAAAGATATTATTTAAAATCAGTAATATTTCATGTATGAACCAAAATGTATACTTTCAAGCAAAAGTGTTACACCTCAAAGTTAACACCCGTTCACTATTTTATTTATTTATTTTTTATTTTGAGTTGGAGTCTCACTCCGTCGCCCAGACTGGAGTGCAGTGACCGCTCCCGGCCACCACAGCCTCGACCTGCTGGGCTCCGGGGATCCTTCCGCCTTAGCCTTCCAAGTAGCTGGAACTACAGGCATGCACTACCACACCCAGCAAGTTTTTTTTTTTTATATTGTAGAGATGAGATCTCGCCAAGTTGCCCAGGCGGGTCTCGAACCCGCGGGCTCGGGCAATCCACTCACCTCAGCCTCCCAGAGCATGGGATTACAGGCTGAGCCACTGAGCTCAACTTCACTTCACTATTTTAAACACAGAGTTAAAGCACCAGACATTCTGTTTCCTTGTTCCAAGAATCATGAGCTGTCAAAGTTTCTTTCACATCTCCTGTTTACTCATGGGGGTTGGACACCTGCCTGGCCCTGAGTGGCTAGTGCAATCCTGTAGCAGCAGATGCAGGTGTGAATTGGTGCCTGAATGGAGTCCCCACACAGCTGTCTGTGGAGCATGGCACTGATTGAAGGAAGAGTTCCAGAAGGCTCAACAGACGTATTATTAGAATCCAACAGTGACTGCAGTGGTGACCCCAGAATCGGCAATGTCTCCCTAGGATTTATGCCAATGTTAATGGAATGAAACAAACTGTGACTCCTCTACCCCCAAAAATTCATATGTTGAAGCCTTAATGCCCAGGATCTCAGAATGTGACCATATTTGGAGATGGGGTCTTGAAAGAGGTGATTAGAGGAACATAGATCACATGAATGGGGCCCTATCCAAGATGACTGGTGTCCCCATGAGGAGATTAGCATGCAGACTTGCATGGAGAAGGGGCCATGTGAGGACATAGGGAGAAGTGGCTACCTGAGGACACTCCGAGGAGAGGTCTCAGAGGGACCTCCCCTGCAGACACCTTGGTCTTGGACTCCCAGCTTCCAGAAGCACAAGACAGGGCTCTCAGAGCTCTGTTGTTGGAGCCTGTGGTCTGCAGTGGTTCTCATGGCATCCTGAGCCACCAGCACCGTAACCTGAGCAGCGCGTGGGCTCCTGCCTTGCTGCTCTCCAGCCCTTCCTCACTAACGCAGCACTAACATGGTCAGTCTCACCTCTGACCACGTACCACTTCTTCCCAGACACCTCCAAGGGTCCCCTGTGTCCTTGGGGAGGAGCCCCAGGTCCTGGTGGAAGGCCTGTCACCTCCACCTCCTCCCTGCTCTGTCCACTCACCTATTCCCGCAGGCCCAGGTCTCTCCCTACTCCTCAAACACCTGGCCTCCCTGCCTCAGGCCTTTGTCTCCACGGATTCCTCTGCAGACAGGCTGCTTCCACAGGTGTCCCCATGCCTGTCTCCCTCAGGCACTTCTTTACTCCAAAGCTACCTCTTCACTGAGGCCTTGAGGAAGCCCACTCCACCTGGCATGTCCCGTCGGCCCTCCCTGCCATCCCGCTTGGCCACCATCTCCTATCTCACATACTGCTCTGACCTTCATGTGGTCACCACAGGAACTCAGCGCCTGGAGCAGGGCTGGGCAGAGTGGGACTATTCCCTGGGATGTTGGACCTCAACCCACCCAGGACAGCAGGGAGTAGGCCTGACCTGTTGTAAAGGTTCCGTCCCCAGGATCTCGGGGCACAGTGGCTACGAGATGTGTCCATTCGGGTGTGTCCAATCTCTTGGATTTCACCACACTCTGAGCAGGTTCACAGCTAAGACTCCTGAATGAGTCCCCCAAGACTTGGCTCTTGCCGTGGGAAGCTGAATGGGAGTCTGAGGAAGAAACAGAAGCTCAGAGGGTTGAGGGACTGTGGCAGGGATGCAGAGTTAGTGGAAGTTTCTGGAAGTCACCCCCACCTGTGAAGACATCTAGGTACACCTCGAATACAGACAGGGGGTTTGGGTGGGAGTGGGGAAGTCTTAAGTCACTGCCCATTTCAACTAGGGCCACACAGTCGAGAGGAGACCCGGACACCGTCCCCGATTCACCAGGCACTTTTCGATACCTGCCCCAGCCAGGCGCATGTGGGCTGACATCAACAGCCTGGCCTCTCCTGGATCCTGACCTTTCTCTGTGAGGCCTCCTCATGGGGACCACAACTCTCCTGGTAGGGGCCTGAGTGCCTCAAGCCTAGATTGTGCTAAGTTGCCAGTGGCCTGGATAGGTCCCTTGAAGAGGGTGGGTACTTTCAAAGGACCATTTCAGCCTTCTCAAAAAGGTCTGTGGAGTCAGAAACTCTGGGTCCTTCTGCGGGGGAGGACAGGCAAGCTCTTTCCTTCTGAGCTTTTGTCTCTCATTGCTGACATAGAAGAGAACTGTGCTGACTGGACAGGTGTATCTGAGAGCTGGGGACAGCATACAGCACCATCCTGTGGTGTGAGTTGAGCAAGTGCGGGGACAGCACCATCCACAGCAACAATGGCAGCAGTCATGACAGCTGGACAGAGCAAACTGAACGGTCACCTCGGTCCAGGAGTCCTGCTCCCAGGGACTGGTGGACAGAGAGAGGTGTGGGCACCTGGCATGGCATCTGGCATGGCTTGCAAGGCCAGTGACAGCTTTGGGGCTCTGAGGACTCTGGTGACAGGGCAGCTTTCTAAGCACAGGGCCATTAGACTTGCATGCAGCACCTCCAGGCACCCTAACACAGGGAGGGAGAGTGGAGCCTCCTGCCCCTGACCTCCCCAGGGCAGGATCATTGTGTCCAAGGAACAAGAGGCCTTCATTTTACATTTCAGTTTGTCTACACCAGACTGAGGGTCATCGTGGAAGCACATTTCCTGCAAGCTGCCAACTGTGTCTGAAATCTTATCCTATAAGCATCTCCTTTCACTCATGTCAGAGCCTGAGTAAAGGGAGAAGGCCAGAATTCCCTCAGCAGGCAAATTCCACTAGAAGTGAGGAGA
Organism: Carlito syrichta; assembly: GCF_000164805.1. Classification (NCBI taxonomy): domain Eukaryota; kingdom Metazoa; phylum Chordata; class Mammalia; order Primates; family Tarsiidae; genus Carlito; species Carlito syrichta. Next base: position 4,007 of record NW_006988825.1, read on the forward strand.
TTCTTGCTGGTGATGGAGTGCTCAGGTGAGCAGGTTCTCTTCGAGAACCCCAAATGGCTCTGAACCCTTCGTGGTGGATACTCGAGCATCACAATGGCCTGACCAGGCCCAAAGAACCTAGAGAGACATCGGATCCAGGCCAGGGTGACATGGTGAAGCCCTCTGGGGCTGGGCCTCAAAGGGCCATGAGAGCAACAAGCATCTCCACCTGCCTTTCCCAGGTTAGCTCTAAAGTTTACCCTAGTCTGGCCCTCTGCATCTCTGCACGATTGTTCATGCAGCCCCAGTCACCATGCCAG
>NW_006988826.1:0-613 GCF_000164805.1 Carlito syrichta
TTTTTCTGACCATTCGGCTCACTCGTTAGTCAACTAAAGTCAGCTGACCAGTCAGCTCACTCGCTCACTGAGTTAAGTCAACTGACAAGTCGGCTCAATCATGGACCAAATAGTTAAGTCAGCTGACCAGTGAGCTCACTCGTCGACTGACTAGTTAAGTCAGCTCATCTGTGGGCACACTTGCCGAATGACAATTAAGTAAGCTAACCAGTCAGTTGACTACCCGGGTGACTATTTAAGTCAGCTAACCAATTGGTGACAAGTCTGCCAACTGGTCAGCTGACAAGTTAGGTCAGTTACCTTGTGGGACCACTAGTTAAGTCAGTTATATAGTCGGCCAAGTAGTCAGCCAACTAGTTAGGTCAGCAAACTAGCCAGCCTACTAGTTAACCGAGCTAACTTGTGGGCCAAATCGTCAGTCAACTAATTAACCCAGCTAACCAGTTGGCCGACAAGACGGCCGACTTGTTAAGCCAACTAACATGTCAGCCGAGTAGTCAGCCAACGTGTTAAACCAGATAAGTAGTCATCCACATCGTCCGCCAACAAGTTAAGTCACCTAGCTAACTTGTTGCCCAACTAAATTAACACAGTTAGTTAAGTCGTTTACCAA
>NW_006988827.1:0-743 GCF_000164805.1 Carlito syrichta
CTGTTCCAGAATCTGTTTTCTCATTGTCTGATCTCCCAGGGGTCTGTGTAAGACCTATATTCTTCTTTTGGTTTTTCTTCATTTGTGCGGTTTTTCCCCCTCCTTACTTTTTCCTTCCCTCCACGTCATCGTCTTCTTTAATTCTGTTATTCAGGGGTAAAGGGATTGGTTTTACTTCTGTTTGTTCAATCTCCTATTCTTTATGTATGTCCTCTTACTTTGTTCAATTCTGAAGTTGCACTGTAGGTTGGAGGTGGTCCTTTTTGCAGTTTTGAGATGTACTTAAGGGGAGAGCTGTGATTCAAAATCTGTCTGCAGGTCCTGGTATTCGCTGACAGGCGTGTGGATAATGTGGAACCCACTTCCCACTGCCCTGGAATCTTTCCAGGGCAGTGGGGCTGTAGGTTTACTCCCTGAAATAAAATGTGGTTAGCAGAGGGGAAAGAATGGAGCAGATAGTGGGTTGAAAAGGGGAGTGGAGAGATAGAGGAGTAAAGGGGGAAACAAACGAGTGTGCCAACAAAATAGAGAGAGAGGCCTATACTGAAACAGATAAAAACAATAGACCACCGCTACAGTCGAACCAACTCTCATACAAACAAAAATAAAACATATAGTGATGCTAGCATACCAGCTATCCAACCATCTTATTAGTGTGCTGTTCCTCTATACAAAGACCTGGTTCACAGACAGAAATAAAAGAGAAGAAAAGGAAAGGGAAAAGAGAAAAAAGGAAACAATAC
>NW_006988828.1:0-659 GCF_000164805.1 Carlito syrichta
TCCCTGCATGCCTAGATGTTCGAGGATTTTGATCAAGAAGGGGTGCTGTATTTTATCAAAAGCTTTTTCTGTGTCTAGTGATATAATCATGTGGTTTTTGTTTTGAATCTGTTGGTGTATTTAATTACATTTATGTTTTTATGAATGTTGAACCAGACTTGTGTCCCAGAGATGAAGCCTACTTGATCATGATGGATGATTTTTGAGATGTGTTGTTGAATCCAGTTTGCTAGGATCTTGTTGAGAATTTTAGCATCTATGTTCATCGAAGGTATTGGCCTATAGTTCTTTCTTTGTTGGGTCTTTACCTGGCTTGGGTATCAATGTGGTGTTAGCTTCATAAAATGATTTGGGGAGAGTTCCATCTTTCTCAGTCGCCTGGAATACCTTCATTAGGATTGGTATCAGCTCCTCCTTAAATGTCTTGTAGAGTTCTGCTGGAAAGCCATCTGGTTTAGCACTTTTTCTTTGTAGGTAGTTTTCATATTGCATAGTCAATTTCCTTGATTGCTATTGGTCTATTTAGGGGTCTCATTTTCTTCTTGTTTCAACCTAAGCAGGTTCTGTGATGTCAAAAAATCCTCCATTTTCTTGAGGTTTTCAAGTTTGTTTCCATACAAGTGTACATAGTATTCTGTGAGGAACTTTTGTATTTCTTC
>NW_006988829.1:0-728 GCF_000164805.1 Carlito syrichta
TAGATTCATTTAGTCCGCCTCTTTTTTCCTGCTTGGAAAGGGTGCCAGACTCACGGTTGTTCCTGCATGTAATCACTGCTCTTCTGCATTAGTTAGAACACTCTGTGTGGCCTTAAGTGTGGCTTTCCCAGGCCAGTCTGCAGGTGTCTCTCTTCTGCATTAGTTAGAACACTCTGTGTGGCCTTAAGTGTGGCTTTCCCAGGCCAGTCTACAGGAGCAGGGAGACAGAAGATGTTTGCACTTGCAAAAATATCCTGCCTTTAATAACACGTTTGCACTGTAAATGCAAATGGTATATTAAACTCAGTAGCAGAATGGCAAGATAGTTCCATAGTTATTTGGTAGCACGATGAAACAATGTTAGCAAGATCCCTGCTGGGCGCTTGTGTGGCGCTTAACATTTCTGAAGGCTGTGACAGGCAGCAATTCACTGTGAGGCTTTTCACATGCTCTCTCTGGCCCAATAGTGCCTTTTCACATGCTCTCTCTGGCCCAATAGTGCTCTTCTTTTCCTTTGTCCAATCTTTATCCTCTTGACTTTTCCCCCCTCCTCCTCTCTCTTGTCTAGTTCTTTCTTCCTGCTAAACACAATGGCAGAGGAGTGCATAAATTAGATGACAATAGAAAGAGACATTCTGGTCTATTTTTGTTTAGCTCATCCAGGAGATCTGCTCTTAATATTTTCTGTTTCCAATCAGATGCTCTTAACTAAACTTGCATGCCCAAGA
>NW_006988830.1:0-704 GCF_000164805.1 Carlito syrichta
CCACCTCGGCCTCCCAGAACACTGGGATTCCAGGCGTGGGCCACCGTGCCATGCCTTATGGTTTGTTTTTGATTAAGGATAAAGGCCAGAATTAGGGGTTGAGCCTCATCATCCCAGCGATTTGGGAGGCTGAGGCCTGTGACTGGCCCAAGCCCACATGCTAATACCTGCCTGGGCACCATGGCAAGACTTCATCTCTACCCTCCATCCCAAATAAGCTGGGCGTGATAGCATGTGCCTTTTGTTCCAGCTCCTTGGAAGTCCGGGAAAAGGCTCACTGGAGCTTGGTGGGCCGAGCCAGCGGTGGCCAAGAGTAAGCCACCACCTTCCTGCCTGGGCGATGGAGTGAGACTCTGACTCAAAGAAAAAAATGGAAAAAAAGTAAAAAAGAAGCGCATCCATTTGTGTATGGAGTTGGGATCATCATGAACAGACAAAGATCCTTTGGGAATGAGGCCCCAGGCTTGTGCCTAGAGTTCCTGAAAGACGATAGATCAGCAGGCAATTGGTCTGTGGTTATAGGAGGCTGAAGTGGGACCTTTGGAGCCCGGGAATTTTAGATTAGCCTTGGCCACATATCGAGACCTTGTTGCTCCCCAAACACAAACACTGGAGTTGTACATGGTGGCGCATGCTATCCTGGCTACACAGGATGCAGTGGACTCCATCCCTGGGTGTTCCTTTGCATCACCACTGACGACAGA
>NW_006988831.1:0-10261 GCF_000164805.1 Carlito syrichta
GGCTCAGGCAATCCACTCACCTCAGCCTCCCAAAGGTGCGGGATTACAGGCTGAGCCACCGAACCCAGCAACTATTTTCATTTGATTAATTTTTACCTTTCAACAATTGTAACCATTTTAATGTTATTTGTTTTTATGAGCCCTAGGAAGAAGCAACACCAGAAAAATGTTCTGTCACTTGCTTTAGTCACAAATAACATAAAGATCCCCTCATTTAATTTTATTCCTTTTCCCTTTTTACCATCATAAAAAATGCAGATGAACTCCTTCAGTCAAGATCACCTCCTCAGGTAAAGCTGGTCCCACACCTAAATGTACTTTTCTCATTATTTTACTAGAATTGTATGGCGGCTTCTGTTCCTCTTCAGTCCACGATGGCCACCTCCCCCCTTTGCCCCCCACCAGTTGCTGAAAGTGTTGACTGCTCACTGCTTACTTCCTCTCTGGGAATTGCCTTCTCCTGAGGAAAGCAACCTGGCCTAAGGTGATGTTCCCTCCTGAACAGCATCCTGAATCTGATGGCTGGTTGATGTAGGGTACAAAGGCCCAGCCCTCACAAGACCCACTGAGCCTTCTTGTGACAATTGCACTGAAGTTCAACTTCCGCCTCTGCCCAACTGTGCTGCCCTTACACTCTTACAGATGTTGTCCTGAGAGTTTTCCCAGCAAACCTCCCACATACAAATTTCTGCCACAAGTCTATTTCCTGGGATCAGAAAAATGGCAAGCTTAAACAAACTATACCAGCAAAAGTGACATATGTGTTCTTTGTCAGTTCTGAAAAATGAACAGAAAAGTCAGAAAAGGCCTCAATGCATCCATCTTTCAAGCGGGATTCAGCATTGCTGAATATTTGCATGAGGCAAGGAGACTTGCCCAGAGATATGGGAAACCATAACGTTTCAAGAATAGGAGAAATATGGTGTAGCTCCAGACCGCCACCATGGTCCTCCCATGTAGTAGCTGCCATCCATGGTGGAGAGAGAGTCACATGTATTGCTACCTACTCCTTTCCAACTTTCTATTTTGAATGACTGGGAAACTATAACCATTATTATTCTCTTAAGAAGATTCTTGATGATATTCTTATGATTTCCCACTGCTATAATTTCCTCATTTTTTTTTCATTCTATTCTATTTCCATCCCTCCTCATACTCCTCTTACTTTTCTGCTTTATTTTATTTACCTACCTAGAAAATTTCTTGAGCTTAGCTCCAAGTGGAAAAAGTTGCTGTCATTAAGCCTGAGAGCCTTTGATGAGAATAATAGGAGGAAGGACTGATTCTTATTTTAGGTCTTTTTTTCCCTTTAGGTTTTCTGAATGGCTTCTTGGTTCCAAATAATCATCCTCGGAGGTTTTTATGCAAAGACACGTGAATTCCTGTCCCACTGAGGAGTTCGGTATGCTGAAATGCTTACCACCCACTGGCAGACTTTGTATCAGAGCTTTGAGTTACTCTTGTGTGAGGCTGGGGCCCATGCTTCCCAGAACTGTATCTATTTTCTTGATATCAACTGTCCCTCCTGAGAGAGACGGGCATAGAAGCAAAATGTAAGGACTCCAGAAAAAGGACAAAACTATTCATTCTTGTATATTATTATTATCATTTCCAGCATAAGAACTGAGACCCCAAACCAATAAATCTGATAAAAATAACACAGAGAATCAATAATGGACCTAATAATTGAAACCTTGCATAAACCTAGATTCAAGGATTAATCTACAAAGCATCAGGTTTTAAAGGGTTTAGATGAGTTGCATAGTCTGTTCACTAGTGGAAATGACAATTCTTATATATATTTTTTAGCCAATAAGTACAGTATATTTTTGTTAACTCAATCTTCAGATTATCTCTACCAATGACCAAATTCCCTGCATCACTGAAACAGTCTTTACTGTTACAAATGTAAACTTCATTCATTTTTTCCCCCAACTACATACATTTCCTATAGAGCACAGGACTTCTTTCAGAGACACAAAAATTTTTTTAAAAATAGCAAAATACACATGGAAGAGAGTATGAAATCAATATATTTGATCAATGACAATATTTACAACTTAGTGACTAGGGAATAGTAAAAACAGAAAAAGTGACTGATCCCTCATCCATCTGTATTTCATCATGATTCTCACTCACGTTTGAGAAGCTTCCAGCACTCATCAGCTGATTGTGATAGGTCTTTCCACCTGCTGCAAGAAATTGTACAACTCAGGTCACAGCCATATTATGTAGAGATTTGCTAACATACAAAATCTAGAATTTTAAAAAAGACGTATTTGAATGTTTGCACTGGAAAAGTCCAAGTAAAGACAATAAAAATAAAGACTGGAGAAAATCCTTAATACTGACATTCTGCCTACTCGTGAGCAATAGAGGCAGTTACTGCAGGCTAACTTCCATGCTGAAACATTTCTGTCTCCCTCTTTTATTGATCTATTTCTTCACTTCCGGTATGTGCATCCCTCTTTTTGTTTCTTCTATTTACATAATTTTTGGCTTCTCAATGAAACCCTAAGTGATGATGTGAATATTTTCCCTGATGGCAGCATTCGTGACTGCTGTATTTGCTAATCCCAAATGGAGACAGAACTTCTTTTTAACACAGATTAGGATCATACAAAGTATTTGGAGACACACATTCTTTCTCCCATGATCAAACAGACATAATTTTTAGACTTTTCATAAACATAATACTAAGTTCCCTCAAAGGCTGTTCCTGTGTTTTAAATCCTCACCACCGACTGGCAGGTTTTTCAATTGCTTCAATCTCTCCTTTTCTGGGAGGCCTAGTCCCATATTTCCCACAACATCTTCCACACCACTGATATCAATTGCTTCTCCTTGAAAAACACAAAGGGGAATCACACTTGAACTTTAAGGATGACCTAATTAGAAAACACGAAAGCAATCATCTGTCTGTTCCACACACACGTCACTGCTTCATGAAGAGTAGGGTGTGGCATATCCAAACACACCATCAACACCAGGCATGTAAATAGACCCCTTTCTTGAACTCCAGTGAAACCATGTCATAACTATGTCATAGTGATAAAAATTAGACAACACAGTTACAACATGATGTCTACTCTCAACATGTAAGAAAATGAGGCTTACATAATTTCCCAGTGAACTAGAATTTCATTCGGACCGATCCAAATCATTCTGTCACGAGACGGTGGTTCTGATTATCTTCAAATATTGCTCATAACGTTACCAGTGCTTTATTTTATCACTTATTGATTCAATTTAAAATTTGTTTTTGCCCTTACATAAGAATATATTACTGACAAGTTCAATAAACCAAGAATTTGTTGCTAAGGCACATTTTATAAAACAAAATATAAAATGACAAGACAAAAGGGAATAAATTTTTTAAATATAAATTTGAGTAAAATTTGTACTCTTAGATTTGTATTAAGTTTTCACCTGTTAAAGTTTTCATTCTATCCCTCAATTTATCAAGATCAAACTTCCCATTCGCTACAAGAAAAGATAAAAATAATTATAGAATGACGCAGACTCAGAAAAACAAACAATGAAGGCTCTATACTGTGGTTGTCTACAGCTGCCCACTGGTGCCCGTGTCAGCCTTCAACTCACAAATCTTGGACTTCAGAGATCCTGTAAACCTCCTATAATACAATAAGTGCCCTATTCCTTAGTCAGAGTTTGGGAAAGGATCCATTGGGCAAACCCAAAGGACTGTTCTTGTGTTGGCCATGAGCTAAGACTTATTTTACATTTGTACTGATTGAAACACTCAAAATAATATTTGTCTCATAGAAACATTAAAAGAAGTTCAAGTTTTAGTATCAGTAAATAAGGCTTTATTGGAACACAGACAGATACATTCTTTTATGTATTGTCTATGCCTACCTTTGTGCTACACCAGCAGAGTTGAGTAGTTAGAATTGAGGTTATATGGTCTGAAAAGCCTAAACTATTTATTATCTGACCTTTCAGAAATATCACCAAACTCTGTCCTGGATAATGGCTCTACCCAGAGACACCCTTGAGACGTTGAGATTCACCCTACTTTATAGCCATTAGAGGAACCATTACTGATCCTGGCCATGTACCCTGATCCCGCTCAATTATGGGATAGCCACAAAGCCTACCTATCGCCATACAGCAAATGGGAAGATGATAATACTGTGGCCAGTCTTTCATGTATTTCCAGTATGCTTTTTAAAGAGAAGTCTTTTCAGTTACTCTAGCAATCTAGCAATGGCTAGAGGTACATGACTGATAAAACTTGAAAACAACTGGTACAGACTTTATTCATCTTGTCACAGGCACATTTTTCCTTCCTTTCTTATTTTCCACTTCTTGCAATGAGCTATAATCTACTATTATTCACTGTCAAGCAATCAGGCTATCCCTGAGCAGTAGCATGGTGTTCAGCAGGGTCACAAGGATCGCCACAGGGGCTGCTCATCTGGCTTGCCACACTTCCACAGGCAGCAAGCCCAAAATGGGTTCAGACAATGTATTTCTTATACAGAAAAACCAAGATCGATACACTGTCAGAGCCCTGCCTCTTTCGTCCCGTAGGACAACAGGGCAACACTCAGCCAGGAGGTCTAGGTGACAAGTGGCACCCACTATGGGTGGTTCTGCTGCGGAAGAGCTCACTGAAAACTACAAGCAAGCAGTATGACACACTTACACAGGAGTCTGCAGCTGTACTCGAAGGGAGAGAGAAGCGGGAAGCCTATGTTCAGCTGAAATGGGGACCATGAATGAGAAACGACCTAATGACAGTTTCCGGTGAGGTCAGGTGGCAGAGGAGACACTGCTTGGTGGCAGCTACTCACAAGCTGCTTACCCACCCCTGTTTCTCATAGGGGCAGAGGGCCCAGGGGAACAAGCCCACGTGGCACCCTCTCCCAGCCTGTAGCTCCAGGGAGTCATGAACATGGTGCTTGGGCACACTGGCAGATGCTGAACTCTGTGGAGAGGAGAAATGTGATCAAAAGGAACCTGGAAGCGATAGCAGTTGTGTCATTGCCTTCTGGAAGTTCCTTGCCCCCATCGGCAGCAGATGCAAACATAGTAGCCATCACTGCTTCTAGGCCAGTGTCTGACACTCCCCGCCTGCCGCCACGCATCACAAAGTGAAATCTCTGCTTGTCTGCTTGTGTTTCCTCTTTTTTGAAGTACCTTGCAAGTCTCCTCTTTACGTATTAAACGCTTTCTTCAGCTTTTGAACATAAGGGATACAATAATAGCTGTTTTAATGTAATTGCCTTCAATTCCAATGTCTCTGTCTTTATTGCTTTTACTCTTCATTATGGAGTGTATTTTCCTGTTTCTTTCCACACCTGATAATTTTTGTCTGGATGCCAGACATGCATGTTTTTACATTGCTAGAGTCTGAATATGTTTGAATTCCTAGAAACACTCTTACGTTCTGATCTGGGACACAGTTCAGGTACTTGAAAACAGTGTGCTCCTTTTGGGGTATTGTTTTTAGGATGCTTTAGGTAAGGCCAGAACAGCATCTAGTCTAGAGGTAATTTTGTCCCACTACTGTAAAAGCAACACCCTTCAGAGTACTTGACCCAATGGCCTTGGAGTATGAGGTTTTCTAGTCTGGCTGTCGGGAAGGTCACCATTCCCCGCCCTGGGTGTTCTGCGTCCTGTCTGCTCCAATTCTTTTAGGTGGCTCTTTCCTGGCATCAGGTAATTTCCTTACAAGTATTTCCTAGGAGGCCACCTGCAGATCTCCAGAGTCCCATCTTGTCCAGAAGCAAAAGCCCCCTCATTAGCTTTTAACTTCTCATTTCAAAATAATTATGGATTCATAGAATTGCAAAAATAGTACACAGTGGTTCTGTGTGCCTTTGCCTCAGTTACTACCAATGATGACATAATTTGTAATAATAGAACCGTATCAAAACCAAAACACTGACTTTGGTTTAATCCACTGACCTTATTTGGATGGCACCAGTTTTACATACACTGTGTTTGTATTTAGTTGTATGTGACTTTATTACATAAGTAGATTTGTGTAATCACCACAGTCAAGGCACAGACTTTCACACACAAACATCTTCCACCACAAAGACCTCTCGTCCCACCCACAGTCACATGCATTCTACGCCCTGCTCCTTAGACCCTGACAACCATGAATCTCCTCTAGATATCTATAATTTTGTCATTTTTAGAATTTTCTATAAGTGGAATCATACAATACGCCATCTTTTGAGACTGGCTCTTTTCACCCAGTGTAATTCCTTTGAGATCCACCCAAACGCTTGTGTGTATCAGTAGTTTGTTCTGGGAGCTTTTTTGTTCTCTGAGATTTTCTTTATAGGCTATTATGTGATCTGCAAAGACGACGGAACATTTTATGTCTTCATTTCCAGTCTGTATGTTTTATATTCAATTTTCTTGCCTTAATGCCCTCCCTTGCTTGATTTTGAATGATGCTATTAACTTCTTAAAAATTAAGTACCCCAAGCAGGAGAGCAAAGTTGTGGACTGAAGCCACCCGTGAACCTGTCTTAGAAAAGAAGGGGGGATATAGCCAAGACGAGCGAATAGAAGATAACCTGTCAGGTTCCCTCACAACCCTAGAACGCTGCGCCCACTCACGCTCGGAAGCCTCCCCGCGGAAGCCTCGGAATTCATGTAGGCATTCGTGAAGCCCGGAGGGGCCCAAGAGGGTCGTTTTAGGAGTGCAGACCAACACACAGTTGGCTGATCTGCCCAACTGCAGCCCAGAAGCGGCCCGGTCCTTCAAGAATCCATCTGGCCTTGAGCCGACAGCCAAAGTCATCTGCCGGGGGTCCAGAAGGATCTTTGCCCACTAGGCAGTGCCTTGGCGGAGAGGCCCGCCTGCTCACTGACAACAGTCTCGACAGTGAACCTGACAGTTGCTGTGTGGCTGGTTCTACCCTCTCAGCTGAGGTCTCAGCTCAGAACAAAAAAGGAATGGAATTGTGAGTAAACATTACTAGAAGGCACAGTTTTTATTACCCAGGATCAGTAGTGGCAGGTTTGGAGCCATAATCTAGGTGTTTCGATAGAACAGCTCTGGGCAGGCACCTCTGTGCCCATCCCATGTCTAAGGTGACCGAGTCAGCCAGGGCAGCCTGTGGCCTTGGACTGTACAGACATGTTGAATGTCGCTATCAGTAGAGAGCTGGAAATGCTGCATATCTACATGAATGTTTAGCATCATTTTTCATAAGGAAAAAAGGAGCAGAAAACTCTTTAGTCTCTGTTTCATCTTCTTCAAAATGAGTCTGAATTTAGGGGGAGAGGGCAGCCCTAATTTTTGCAGGACCTTACAAGAAGGACATTTATTCTGGCACGGGAATATCAGGAAAGTCTTCTTGGATATTGTAATCCTTAGGTTGTATATCTTAAAAAATAAATAAGAAATTTCCAGAGGAATTATTGGGAAAAATAGTATTCAAATGAGCTGTTACAGTAAGCATCAATGAGACCTAGCAGGTCACTTATTGTTATTAACTAATAATAGACACTAAAAATATTAACTGTGCTTCTAATAGCTCATAGATGATTGAGAAAGGCAAATGTATAAACCGACAATTATTGTAATAGATGGAAAGCTAGACAATGGTTGGATAAGATGCCTTCAGGAAGCAGGAGAAGACGACACAGCTTCTTACAAGCATCAAATTTTATCACTGATTTGTGAAGGGCAGAGGAATTTCCTTGACTCCTGTTGATCATCTTAAATCAGGCTTACACGGATATTATTGATGGATTAGGGTGGCCTTGTCAGATATTATGTTGGAGTGAACAAGAAGAAAAGCCATCAAACTGGAATAATGAGCCAGACCAATGAGCCACATCTGATCTGGACCTGCAAATCTGAGAGTGGAGGCTTCAAGTGGAAATGTAGTGACCAGTGGACATCATTCCCATCTCGCTCACCTAAAGTTCACCCTGTTGGGGAACAGGGCTGAGTTTATAAAAGCTAGGATTTAGTTCACCTTGCCACAGAGCCACTTGCTGTAATGTGAAAGAAAAACTTTTCTCATATTGTACAAACTGTGATAGGATTACCTGGCTTGGAAATACTAGGAAGGGGCACTATTTTACCCCAAGTCGTGTTTGGTAGATTTGAAGGTGGCAGGAATAACATTGGGAACAGAATCCCAGCATACATTGCGTGTGTGCCAGGTACTCCATTGCACACTAAATACAGGAAGGTACGTAGGACAATTGTGTTAGAATGAAGCTGTGTACAAGGGGGAGCCCCAAACCCGGAATTTATTTATTAAAAAACTGTGTATTGGCTGGGCTCGGTGGCTCAGCTTGTAATCCCAGCACTTTGGGAGGCCGAGGTGAGTGGATTGCCTGAGCCTGCGGGTTCGAGACCAGTCTGGGCACCTTGGCGAGACCTGGTCTCTACAATAAATCAAAAATTATCCAGGCATGGTAGTGCACACCTGTCATTCTGGCTACTTGAAAGGCTGAGGTGGAAGGATCCTGGAGCTTGGAGGATCGACGCTGGGATGGCCATGAGTGTGCCACTGCACTCCAACCTGGGCAACAAAGTGAGACTCCAACTCAAAAGAAAAAAACCTGTGTACTTATTCTTCCATGTTTAAACTTCAGTTACCTTCAAAGTACTCTCCGTTGGATGCAGTATACCTGTCAAGATCCTTTTTCCGCTGTTCCAAATGGTTTCTGAGCTCATCAGTTTTGATGTCTTAGTGCTTCTGCTGTTTTTTTGTTTCATTTCTTCAACATCAGAAGAACATTTTCCTTTGTGGACTTTTTTCATCCAGGGGGGAAAACAGTCACTGAGGGCAAGACTGGTGAATAAGGAGGGTAGGGCATGGGGTCATGCCATTGGGGGTCAAAAACTGCTGAACACTCGGCGTGGTGTGGGCAGGTGCTCCTTCACCCATCATGAAATGGGCAAACACATTGAAAGAATCTCTAAAACAAACTTCAGGAAGCTGAACACAGCCTCTCGCCACAACGTTAACTGGGTTACATGGATGCTGGTGGGTTCCTAGAACACGTACCTAGCAGGGAAGCCTGTATTGCAAGGGGCCCGCCCAACAAGAGACTATTTCATGGTTTTTTGGGGGGTACCCCTCGTACAGTGACTACAAAGAAAGTCAGACAAGTACATTACTATATCAGAATTTGGCAAGAGCAGTCTAAAGGTAAGTGAAACATTATGGAAGGGTCATAATTTAATTCAATTTGACCAGAAAGTAAAGTTTACAAAGAAGAAACTGTTCGAGTTAAAGAATGAATGGCAGTTTTCCAAGTGAAGTGAGCGTGTGGGCCATCTAGGCGGAGTGCAAGAGCAAAACCAGAGATGTGGAAACAAGCGTGGCTTGTACGGTGCAGAACGATGACGAGTGTTACGAGATGCAGTTCTTCTGCCCAGAGAACAAGCAAGAGATATCCCTGGAGAATCAGCTCTTGGAGTGCCCAGGACATGCAGAAGCACTTGTGCTTTTTCTGACAGGTCAGGACAAGTCTCTGAAAAGTAATGTGATTGTTATTTTGAATTAGGTTTGAATTTTAGATCTTTCACTCGGGCAGCTCAGTGGGCAGTGTACTGCAAAGGAATACTGAAGGTGAGAGAATGGTTACATGGCCATTCAGTGGTATAAACCGGGGTGGCAGAGACTTGAACTACGGCTAGTGGTAGCAGAGGGACAGAGCATAGGGATAAATTAAGGAAACACACATAAGACTTTTCAGAGAATACTGGGGCCAAGGAAGAGGATAATAGGAAGGGTGACTGGGTAGTTTTACTTTGGATAAACAAGTGGTGAGTGGTCATCAACTTTGAAGAAAATGCAGATGCAAGAGTCAGTTTGGGATAGAAGAGAATTCATTTAGATTTGGAAATGTTGAGAAATAGTGTCTAAAGAGCCATTCAAACTGTTTGGTCTAATTGGCACAGGGATGTACAAGTTCAAAACTCAGAAAAGAAACTGGAATAGAATTATAGATGTGGGCGTCTTGGTTACAGGTAACAGGGCTCAAGGGGTTGAGGAATATTATGTTGAGGGCATGATTTCTCTTGAGTCTATTTATTCTCTCAATTTGTATTCTGTTCTCTGACTTTTGAGGGGATGGGGAAGTAGATAGCTCCTAGTTTTAGAAGAGGTTGATGATTTGGATTTTTAAAAACTGAAGTCATACTGTTTCTTTTCATGCTTTCCCCAAATGTCTTTTTCATAAGAAGTACCTTTGTAACTAATAACGTTAGAAATTCTTGTATACCAGGTTAGAAACGTAGTAAAGA
>NW_006988832.1:0-1780 GCF_000164805.1 Carlito syrichta
CCCCAAAATGGAATTATCTTTGGAGGGCAAAGCCCTTTGTAGTACAGGCTTCCTTCGCTAGGTAAATGTTCTAGGAACATATGAGCATCAGTGTACCAACTAACATTGCTATCAAAGGCTGTGTTGGGTTTCAATAAAATTTTTGGAGATTTCTTCAATGTGTTTGCCCATTTCATGATGGATGCTTTACATGAAAAACCTACCCACATTGTGTTGAGTGTTCAGCAGTTTTTGACCAAAGATTGCAAGACCGCTGAGGCACACATGGAAAATTTCCCATAGACAGTTTTAGGAAGATTTCAGACATTTTAAAAATTACATTTTACTGCAGGTCAAACTGGCAGTCTACCTCACCCTCTTGACAAATCAAAAGAAAATTCTATCAGATGCAAGACTAGGACAATCCAAACTTTAAATTCTTGGTTTAGGACATTAATCTCTAAGAATCTTCCAGGATCCCTGTCAAAGGTGGCAGGCCAAAGACCACCTCTTAACTGACCAAGGCCATGGAAATGATAATAAGACCACCTTTTAGCTAAGGAACTAAATTGGAATTGGAACATCTACCAGGTCTCCTGCAAAGACAATGTGGTTAAGAAAAGACTTTTTCGGGAGACGGGGCAAGATGGCGATGGCATAGATGAACTGGGACCAAGACTGCAAACTGCTGAATAGACAGACTGTAAAGCAGAGGGAAAAGTGAACAAAACCAGAAGACCCTCATAAGGAAGAACAGGTCATTGCAGAAGAGAAATAAAAGCAACCCCACCTTCCCTCAAAAACAGAATTGAAGAGGGGGAGGGAAAGGGGTAAAGGGAGAAAAATCTACAGAAATGAAGAAAAACCAAAAGAAGAGTATGGGTCTCTCCCAGACGCCTGGGAGAGCAGACACTGAGAAAATTGACTTTGGAATACAAACAATGAAAAGTCCCCAGAATGAAGGGTCTCAAAATGCAAATGTAGATATCAAAACAATAATGAAGAGACTAAAAAGAATTGAGGAGACACAAGAAGAAACTAGGAAGGAGCTGATATCTGAGATAACAGTAATAAAGAATACTGTGAATGAAATAAATAACAAATTGATAAGCATGGAAAGCAGAATTACCCAAGCAGAAGAAAGAATCTCAGAGCTTGAGGACCAAAATATAGAAATAACCCAAACTCTTAAAAACACAGAAAATAAGCTAAAAAAGACAGAACAAAACCTTCAAGAGAAGAGTGACTACCTCAAGAGGCCTAACCTAAGAATAATCGGACTCCCTGAGGCAGAAAGAGAAACAGAGACCACATTGGAACAAACTTTCCACGAGATCATTCAAGAAAATTTCCCTTATCTAATCAGTGATACAAAAATTCAAACACAAGAGATTCAGAGAACCCCCGCAAGACAACAAATGAGAAGACCAACTCCTAGACACATAATAATTCGCCTAAATAAAGTAGGCACAAAAGAAAAAATCCTAAAGGCAGCAAGAGAAAAAGGCCAGATCACCCACCATGGAAGACCAATCAGAATAGCAGCAGATTTATCTGCAGAAACCCTGCAGGCTAGGAGAGCTTGGAGCCCTATCTTCAAAGTCCTAAAGGATAAACAATTTCAACCAAGAATAACCTACCCAGCCAAGCTAAGCTTCATCAGTGAGGGAGAATTAAAATCTTTCCCAGATATCCAATCCCTAAGAACTTATGCAGCCACAAAACCATCTCTACATGAAACACTCAAGAAAGTACTAAACACAGAAGAAAAGGAAAAAAGAACAACGTTCTTCACAAGAGT
>NW_006988833.1:0-738 GCF_000164805.1 Carlito syrichta
CGGTCCCCACTTCACCTGGTTTGAGATCAGGTACCCTAATTGATCTGATGTGTCCATGCTTCCCTCTCCTGGCAGTGTCCTGCTACTGCCAAATCTTTTCTTATAGCATTATGATAAATGTTCAGTGTCTGCTTATAAGTGAGAATATGTGGTACTCAGCTTTTATTTCTGTGATAGATCACTGAGTATGACAGACTGTAAATCCATCCAAGTTGCTGTAAATTCCATAATTTTGTCCTTCTTTATGACTGCATAATATTCTACCATGTATAAAAAGATACCTGCACACACATGTTTATTGAAGCATTATTCACAATAGCAAAAACATGGAACTAACCATGCTGCCCATCAAAAGTGGACTGGATTAAAAAAATCACGCATAATTTTTTGACAGAGACGAGATTCAATGAATATCCTCACGTATACGTCATTGTGTACATCTGTATGTCTGTGAGAGATGCTTATATTATTGTGTCAAAAGGTAGCACATTAAAAAATTTCTAGTTATCTATTTTTATCTATTTTATCTATTTTATCTAGTTATCTATTTTTCTCCAGAAATGCTTCTTATTATTATAACAATAATGTCATAATAATAATTAACAATCCTATCATGAAATTACCCATTTTTCCACATCATTTCCCATAATTGAATATTGTACATTGTTTAATTTTTGGTATTTTCATTTTTAGTTTGCATTTCTCCTATTTTTATTGAAGTTTAACATGTTTTTCATG
>NW_006988834.1:0-758 GCF_000164805.1 Carlito syrichta
CATCCAAATCAGCAAAGTAAGAACCCAAAACCAAAGGACAAAAATATCATAGAAAACATCAACAAAACAAAAAGCTGATTCTTTGAAAGAATTTCTGACGCCTAGCCAGAATAACCATGAAAAAGAGAGAAAAACCCCAAATAAAAATCAGAAATACAAAAGATCAAATCACAACTGACCCCAAAGTAATACAAAATATTATCAGAGATTACTATATACACCTATATGGAAACAAACTTGATAACCTAAATGAAATGGAGGACTTTCTGACATCACACAACCTTTCCAGATTTAAACAAGAAGACATACAGACAATAAACCAGCCTAAAACAACCCAGGCAATTGACTCTGTCATATGAAAACTGCCTACCAAAAAAAAAAAGCCCTGGACTGGATGCCTTTCCAGCAGAATTATACAAAATGTATAAAGAGGAATTAATATCTGTTCTATTGAATGTATTTCAGGCAGTTGCAAAACAGGAATTCTTCCTAAATCATTTTATGAAGCTAACATCATACTCATACCCAAACTGAGTAAAGATCCAACAAAAAAAGAGAACTACAGACCAATATTTCTTATGAACATAGATGCAAAAACTCTCAACGAGATTCTTACAAATCGGATCCAAAAACCCACCTCAAAAATTATCCACCATGACCAAGTAGCCTCATTCCCAGGATGCAGAGCTGGTTCAACATTCACAAGACCATAAATGTAATTAATACATCAACAAATGTAAAAACAAGAACCACATGAT
>NW_006988835.1:0-781 GCF_000164805.1 Carlito syrichta
AAACCCTGCTGTGTGAAAATGGTTGGTGATCAATCAATCAGATAAGCCAGTTCTTGAAGATGAATTGGCTATTTATTTTTTTACAAAAGCAAATTCGATATTTTCTCGGTGCTTTCAGGTTGAGAACTAAGAATTTGAACCCAGAACTGTTAGTATAAATACCCCTAAAATAGAATCACGATCTAAAGACAATAACCCAGTCTCCTGCTGAGAGTGATGTTAAATACACACACACACACACACACACACACACACACACACACACACACACACACATATGCATTAATTTATATATACATGTGCATTAATTGTCAGTTTGAAAGAATAAAAATAAAGCAAGGCCAATCTTTGGATCTGAGGCTATTCCACAACGTAAACTTGGTTCTACAGATTTAAGCAGCAAATAAGTGCTTAAAACAAAAAGTGGTGAGAATACTCCAGAAAGAAGGTTTCCTTTTAAGGGTTCTCATAAAAAAGGGAGAGTCTGTTCCTTACTGAATTCTTCATGAATCCATAGAAAATGGTGAGAAGGATCACAATAAATGGAGAGTGGCATAGACCCCATTCTCTGATCATGTTACCTACATGTTAGGAAAAGGACTAATTATGTCCCTTGAATTCTAACGTATGTTCAAGCACTTTTACTTTCTAAAATGATATCATCTTTAATTAAATTAAGATGCATTTTTAAAAACACAAATCAGACAGTAGGGGAAATATTTTTGGTGGGGTTCCCTGGCTTCTCAGCATTCAAACTTTTATTTATTCTGCTTTCTGTGTT
>NW_006988836.1:0-850 GCF_000164805.1 Carlito syrichta
CCAAGCTGAGTTATCTAGCTAGCTACCTACCTATTCAACTGTCTAGACTGCTGACTAAACTAGCTGACTTAACCAGCTAGCCAGTTGGCTAGCCAGCTGACTTACCTCACTGACTTCACTAACTAGACATTTAACTATCTAACTGACTTAACTACCTAGGTACCTACCTTGCCAGTTGGCTAGCCAGTTCTCTTAACTAGCTGAATTAACCAGCTATCCAGCTGGCTAACCAACTGACTAAACTAGGTCACTAACTAGCAAGTCAGCTGCCTGTCCTGCTGCTTTATCTAGCTGCCTTAACCAACTAGCTACCTAGCTAGCCAGCTGAATTAACTAGTTAGCTAAAGAGCTAGCTATGTAGCTTCCCAGCTGACTTAAATACTTAGCTAACTAGCTAGCTAGCAGCTAAACTATTCACTTTACTAGATATCTAATGTGCTAGCTTGGTGACTTAATTATCTGTCTTAACTCAGCTAATGAGCTTCCTAGCTGACACAATCAGCTGACTTAACTCATTAGCTAACTAGCTAGCAAGCTGACTCATCCAGCTGACTTAACTCGCTAGCTAAATAGCTAGCTAGCCTACTCAACTATCTGACTCAACCCGTTTGGTAACTTGCTATCTAGCTGACACAACCTGCTTACTTAACCCATTAGGTCACTACGTAGCTAGCTGTCTTAGCTAGCTGACTAAATTCAAAAACTGACTTAACTAGCTGACTTAGTTAGCTGACTTAACTACTTTGCTAGCTGACTAAACTAGTTTGCTAACTGACTTGACTACCTGAATTAAATAGTTAGCTAACTATTTAACTAGCTGAATAACTAGCTGACTTATCTAATTCCCATG
>NW_006988837.1:0-710 GCF_000164805.1 Carlito syrichta
CCTAACTCCAGTCAGGATGGCCATCATCAATAACTCAAAAAACAACAGATGCTGGAAAGGATGTGGCTAAAAGGGAACATGTCTACACAGTTGGTGGGAGTGAAACCTAGTACAAACTCTGTGGAAAACAGCTTGGGAATTCCCAAAAGATCTAAAAATCGACCTTCCATATGATCCTGCAATTTCCCTTCTGTGAATATACCTGCAGGAACTCAAATAATTCTATTAAAAAAACCTACACACACATGTTTACTGCATTATTCACAGTAGGAAAAACATGAAACCAACCGTGTTGCCCATTGATAGAGGACTGGATTAAAAAATGTGGTATATATACACGATGGAGTATTAGTCATAAAGAAGGACAACTGAAGAACTTCTCAGCAACTTGGGTGGACTTAGAATCCATAATACTCAGTGATCTATCACAGAAACAAATAACTGAATAGCACATATTCTCACTCATATACGAACCTTGAGCAATTATCTTAATGCTGTAAGAAACAGATTGGCAGTAGTGGAAAAATGTCATGGAGGAGAGACACCTCATTAACATGGGTACCTGAATGATGATTATTTGTATACCTAACACTGAATTGTTTCCCTAAGACTTAGGGAAAATTAGATATATCAGACAATTTTGGCTAACCTGCTTAGACTTATTTTTAAAATGCAATATCTAAGACTAAAGTTGATCATTTTTATTTTTC
>NW_006988838.1:0-645 GCF_000164805.1 Carlito syrichta
GGGGCTTCCCTAGTGAGATGTCCTTGCAGAAGTCCAGGCCTCCCTCCTTCCTCTACTTTCACACAATCAACTGTCCCCAGAGTCACTGTCAAATTTGAATTCCTGAGGGTTTGAAGGGGATGCTATGGAGTCTGATCATAGGCCCCAGACCCTGCAAGCTTACCTCCTTCTGACTCCAGCCCTGCTGGCTGAGCACTGGCCATAGCTGCCAGCCTCCACAATATATGAGTCAACTGCCGTACCCAGAGAGTGACCAGACTCCGAAGATGCTCCAGAGTTTGAATTTAAACAGGAGAATGTAGGACTCCAGGCATTCCGTAGTGGGGGAGGGGCAGGGGCAGCTGGGCCTGAGTGGGGTGGGAGAATGTCCATGTAGGACTCTGGCAGGTAGGCCTTCCATTTACACAGGGGCAACCCAGCTGGCATGTTTCTCTTCATGTGATGTTTAAATTGGTATTCACAGTCACAGCAAAAAAATTTACTTGATGTATCCTTTATGTGCAACCTTATCAATAAACCTATTTTTGTGCACCTCAACCCACCCTGCTCCTCAGCTGTGTCGGAGGGCTCTTGAAGAATTTCATCCATTGCTGGAAGTTTGGAAGACCATGCAGAGCACATTTTCAGACTGTTAAATACAGGGCT
>NW_006988839.1:0-721 GCF_000164805.1 Carlito syrichta
CTCATCTCTACAATAAATCAAAAAATCAGCTGGGCGTGGTAGCACATGCCTGTAATTCCGGCTACTTGGAAGGCTGAGGCGGAAGGATCGCAGGAGCCCAGCAGGTCGAGGCTGCGGTGGCCGGGAGCGGCCACTGCACTCCAGTCTGGGCGACAGAGTGAGACTCCAACTCAAAAAAATAAAAATAAAAATAAAATAAATCCCCAAATAGTAAATTTTTGTTAAAGCGATAGGCAGAAGATCTAACCCTTCTACCCCGCCTTGTCTTCTTTTATTTTTTCTTTTTATTTGTTCACAGTCTCTGGCATGTAATTAAATGTTCAAAGCAATATGAATGTTTGAAACTGGTACCACATCCCTTTCAAATAGCATGCAGCCTAATGGACCATTACCCTTATAAATATACCTCCATCGACCCTCACCTAATTAATTCATTGCGGTTTGATCAACACATCCTTAGGAAAAGGTTGGTGATATTCTGCTTGAAATTCTCTAGGCTAAGTTTTTATGTGTAATTTGCTTTAAGAGTATATGTCTCTTATAATGTGATTAATTACTTTCCTCCAATGAGGCCTTGGCATCCTTCCAATGTTTAGAAGCTCTGCTCCCATGGGCAGAGAAATCACCTTGACATATTGGGGCATGAGCAGGACCCAACAAAAATGATCTAGCATGAGGCAGAGAGTGGACTTGGTAGTAGGCTTACTCTGAAAATCCAGGG
>NW_006988840.1:0-689 GCF_000164805.1 Carlito syrichta
CACAGTAGCCAGACTACCGGCTTATGCTACCATGCCCCGCTACTTTCTTGATTTATTGTAGAGACAGGTCTCTCCAAGTTGTCCAATTGGGTCTCAAACCCACAGGCTCAGGGATTCCACTCGCCTCAGCCTCCCAAAGTACTGGGCTTACAGGCTGAGCCACCGAGCCACTGAGCCTGGCCTGGTTATACACTTTAAACAAGAACAAAATAAACATACATTAAATTATGACATCAGACTAAAAAATATTAATTCACAAAATGTTAAATGCATCTTCTTCACGACTGTCAAAGGAGAGAAGACTCTGCTGGGACTTAGTTGCACACAAAAATCAGTGTATTTATTAGGATGTCTTTGCTTACAAGGAAGAGAATCTGATTCAAATGGGCTTGAACAATATTTATCACCTCACACTTCTGGAACTCCATGGGTAGGATGGGGTCTAGGCGTAGAACAATCAGGACCTAGGGCTCTTCTCCTGGGCCCTTCCCTTCTTGGTTTCAGATTGACCCTCACCTTGTTACAAGATGGTTGTCAATAGAAACTGCCAAACAAATAGACAATGCTTTTTCTTTTTCTGTTTGTTTTTTTTTTTTGAGTTGGAGTCTCACTCTGTCGCCCAGACTGGAGTGCAGTGGCCGCTTCCAGCCACTGCAGCCTCGACCCACTGGGCTGCGGTGATCCTTCCC
>NW_006988841.1:0-769 GCF_000164805.1 Carlito syrichta
AAGATCTAGTCACTAGGACACTCATCACAGAGGAGCAGCAGTCATTGGCCACCCATAACAGAGAAAGCAGTCACTTCTGCACCCATCACAGATGGGGGCCAATCAAGGGTGCACTCATAAGAGAAGAGGAATAGTCACTGGGACACCCATGACAGGGCATGGTTAGTCACTGAGGCACTGATTTCAGAGGAGGCACAGCCACAGGGTCACCTATATCAGATGATGGTCAGTCACTGGGACACCCATCACAGTGGAAGGGCAGTCACTGTACACCTATCACAAATGCGGGACAGTCATTGAGGCACTCATTATGGAGGGAAGCCAGTCACTGAAGCACTCATTATGAATTAGGTTCAGTCATTAGGGCATCCATAACAGAGAAGTGCCAGTACTGGGACACATATTATAGAGAAGTGCACACATCACATATAAAGGTCATTAAATGGGGCAGACATCATGAGAAATGTCAGTCTCTGCGACACACATCACAGAGGAAATCTAGTCACTCAGGAAAATATTAAAGAGTAGAAACAGCCACTTAGGCTCCCACCACCTCCCTTCCGTGAGGAGGACCTGTCACGGAACTATCCATAAAGAGGAGACCCAGTCACTGGTGCTCAGGTCAAACAAGAGGGTCTATCACTGAGGCACCCATCACTGAGAGACTCATTCAATGTCATACCCATCACAGAGGAGAGCTAGTCACTATGACACCAGTAATGGAGGAGATCAAGTTATTGACACCCATCAAGGAGACTAGTTAGTCACT
>NW_006988842.1:0-1135 GCF_000164805.1 Carlito syrichta
CCAGGAAATGTTTGATATATACACTGATGCAGTGATCCAAAGGAGTACTAAGATTTTAGATTATGATACAACTATTTCAGTAAACGTTTATTAAAGTAAAACTGCAGGAACATTAGTCCAGATTTTTATCTCTGTCTTTTTTTTTATTAATACAGCTCTGCACAAAGATGAAATGGGTCATGGAGTCCTAACCTTAGATTTTGCTTATAGTATTTCTTCCAAATATCCTAAAACAAAGTAGACTAGGGGTAACCTTAGAAATCCTTGGGACAAACTTTAAATGCTGGAGGAACAACTAGGACAAAGACAAAAATCACAGAGGATAAGACTTTTTGACTGTCAGCGCAGGAACAAAAAGCCTATGTTACTGCTGAAATGGTACCCTAAATCATAGTAGAGAAAGCTATTACAAATGTTGCTACCTGAACAGAATTAAATTAAAAAGTTAGTATGTTTGGCTGGTCAACATATTATGGCATGAATGAGTTCCAAGATACAACTAGGCAATACACACTGGTGAAGAAAAACCTGATTTCTTGAACCAGATCTTCAGATTTATCCATAAACTTCCCGAAATTATCTAAGCAAAAACTCACTGTGATCTAAGCAAAAATGGCAGCCTATAAAGGAATTTCCTAATCAGAGATGTGATAGAGCACAGCTCTAAAAAAGGACCTAGGTATAGTGGAGAACATAGGGTAGGGCTATATCCTCAAAAAGAAAAGTAACATTTGTTAAGTGGTTACGTGATGTCAGATATTATGCTAAGTACATCATCTGTATTTTCTCACCAAAAATTTCCAACAGCCCTATGAGTGGTCACATTTACTATCTCAATTTTACAGATGTATAATTTACAGGCTAGTTAACATGACTAGGGTTGCAGCCAGGAAATAAAAGTTTTGGGATTCTAATTTAAGCTTTTAATCTCTGTATTGAAAACTTTTTTTATTTGAGATCTTTCTTCTTTTTAAGGTAGGCATTTATTCCTATAAAATTCCTTCTTATTATTGCATTCATAGGTTTGGTAAATTCTGTCTTAATTTTCATTTTTCTTGAGATACTTGCAAAATTTACTTTGATTTGACTCAAAGGTTGTTCTAAAATGTGTTGTTTAGCATCTGCATTTTTGCAA
>NW_006988843.1:0-827 GCF_000164805.1 Carlito syrichta
TTCGACTTCTTAGGGTCATCTGATAGTACTTGCCTTGTTAGTGTCGTTTGATAATACTTGCCTTGTTAGGGCCGTCTGATACCACTTGGCTTGTTATTGCCGTTTGATACTTCTTGCCTTGTTAGTTCCATCTGATACGTCTTGCCTTGTTAATGTCATCTTATACTACTTGCCTTATTATTGTCGTCAGATACTACATGCCTAATTAGTGCCGTCAGATACTCCATGCCTTATTATTGCCGTCTGATACTTCTTTCCTTACTAGTGCCATGTGATACTGCTTGCCATCTTAGTGCTGTCTGATACTACTTGCCTTATTAGTGCCATCTGATACTACTTGCCTTATTAGTGCCGTCTGATACTACATTCCTTATTAGTGCCGTCTGATACTTCTTGCCTTGTTAATGCCATCTGATACTACTTGCCTTATTTTTGCCATCTCGTTCTACTTGCCTTTCTAGTATCAACTACTCCTCCTTGCCTTGTTAATTCCGCCTAATCCTACTTGCCATATTACCACGGACTGATACGACTTGCCTTCTTAGTGCCATCTGATACTACTTGCCTAATTAGGGCTGTCTAATACTACATGCCTTCTTAGTGTCGTCTGATAGTACTTGCCATATTAGTGCCGGCTGTTACTACTGGACTTATTCGTGCTATCTGATACTACTTGTCTTCTTCCTGCCGTCTGATACTACTTGCCTTCTTATTGCCGTCTAATAGTACTTGCTTTCTTAGTGTCGTCAGATACTACTTGTCTTCTTAGTGTCGTCTGGTACTACTTGCCTTCTTAGTGTCGTCAGATACTACTCTCATTGTTAGTG
>NW_006988844.1:0-2982 GCF_000164805.1 Carlito syrichta
CATCCATCACAGAGGAGGATCATTCATTCAGACATTTCTCACAGAGAAGAGTCAGACACTTGGCCACCCATCACAGACAAGGATCAATCACAGAAGTATCCATTATATAGAAGACCAAATCACTGGGAATCTATCACACAGGAGAGTTATTCATTGAGACACCCATGATAGAGGAGAGTCAGTCACTATGTCACACATCACAAAGGAAGACTAGATACTGGGGAACTCAATTTTGAGGAATACCAGTTACTGGGGTACCAATCACAGAGGAGAACCAATCAATGTGTCTCCTTTTATGGAGGAGGACCAGGTATTGGACATCCAGAACAAAGAAGGATCAGTCACTGGGGCACCCATTATGGATAAGTCCCTGTTACTAGGTCAAACATCACAGAATAGGACTTGTCAATGGGTACCCTTCACAGAGGATGACCAGTCATTGGGGCATCATCACAGAGAAGGCCCACTTACACGGACACCCAACATGGAAGAGGCCAAATCACTGTGACACCCATCACAGAGGAGAGCTAGTCACATGGGCTTCCATCATATATGAAGTCAAGTCACTGGGACGCCACTCACAAAGTAAGCACATTCACTGGGGCCCACATTTTTTAGGAGGTCCAATAATAGGAACATCAAAGATAAAGGGGGGTGGTCATTAGCGTACCTCTGACAGAGGAGGAATAGTCATTGGAGAATCCATTACAAAAGAAATTCAGTCATTGGGGCACCCATTATGGAGGAGGTTTAGTCACTAAGGTAACCATTAGAGAGGATAGTCACTTATTAGGGCAGCCATCACAGAGGATGACTAGACATTAGCACATCCAATATGAATGAGGGTTAGTGACTGGACCACCCATAACAGATTAGGCAAAGTTGCTGAGAAACCTACCACAGAGGAGGGCCAGTCATGGAGGCACCTAAAACAGAGTATGGCCAGTCACTGCGGCACTCATTAGGAATAAATCTAGATACTGGGAACCCATCACAGAGAAGGACTAGGCAATTGGACTCACATCCAGAGGAGACACAGTCACTATGGCTCCTATTACATAGAAGGAGTAGTCACTGAGGCATCCATATAATAGAATGCTCAGACACTTGAGCACCCATTCAAAGGTGGACACTGAAGAGAGAGAAGGGTCAGCCATTGGGGCACCGATCACAAAGGAGGTCTAGTCGCTGCAGAATTTATCAAAGATGAGAGCCATTCACTGGGGATCTGATTATTAAAAAGGATCCCATCACTGGAGCATTATTTAGAGAGGTGATCCATCTAATAAGGTACCAAACATAAAGGAAGGACAGACACTAAGGCACTCATAACAGATGAGGGTCAGTGACTGCAGCACGAATCACTAAAGATGGATAGTAACTGAGAAACCAATCACAGAGGAGGGCAAGTCACTAGGACATCCATTCTGGAGGAGGTATTCTCACTAGGACATGAATGATCAAGAAAACCCAGCCACTGGGGCATCCATAGAGAGAAGGGTTAGCCATTGGGGTACCAATTATGTAGGAGAACCGTTACCTGCACAGTGATCACAGAGAAAAGGTAGTCACTGGGGCACCCATCACAAAGGAGGATAAGACACTTGGGCATTTGTCAAAGAGGAAGACCAGTCACTTGTATACCCATTATAGATGTGGGCCACTCAAGGCAGCACCAATCATCAAGGAGGGCTAGTCACTGGGACACTCATCACAGAAGAGAGACAGTCACTGTACACCCATCACTAATTCAAGACAGTCATTAGGGCACTCATCATGGAGAAGGGCTAGTCACTGAGGCACTCATTATGGAGGGTCAGCCACTGGTGCTCCCATAACAGATGAGTGTCAGTCATTGGGGCACACATAACATAAGAAGGTTAGTCACTGGGGCACACATCACGGTTAGGACCTAATCACTTGGGTGACAATCACAGAGAAAGACAAATCACTGGGCTAGCCATCACAGAGGATGGGTAGTCAAGGACATTCCCATCACAGAAGAGGATCAGTCTCTAGGGCAACAATCACAGAGAAAGATGAGTTATTGGGTTAGAGATTACAGAGAATGGTAATCAGGGAGAATCCCATCACAGAAGAGGACAAGTCTCTAGGGCACACCTCTCAGTTGAGGGCTAGTCACTTAGGAACTGATCTCAGAGAAGAGACAGTAACTGGGGAACTCATAAAGGAGGAGAGCCAATCACTGGGGTAGCTATCAGAGAGGAGGGCCGAGCACTGGGTCGCCCTTCACAGAGGAGATCAAATCACTGAGACACCCATGTTGGAGGAAGATTAGTCATTGGGAAACCCATCCCAGATGGGGGATAGTTCACTGGTTCACCCATTATGAAGAAATCTCATTCACTGGGACACCCATTGCAAAGGAGGGTCAGTCAGTCGGGCACCCATTATGGAGGAGGGCAAGTCATTGTGGCACCAATCACCGAAAAGGACTTATCACTGTGGCTTACATCACTCAAAAAAGACAGTCACTGGGACAATCATAACAGAAGAGAACCTGTCCTACAGCACACATCACAGAGAAAAGTCAGTCACTGGTATATCATTCAGAGTGGAAGCCTTTCACTGGGACAACTTTCAAAGTGGAGTGCCAGTCATTAAAGGCACGAATTACTGATAGCAGAGGAGAAACTGTCAATGGAACACTAATCACAGAGTAGAGACTGTCATTGTGGCACCAAAAACAAAAGAGGGACAGTTACTGAGAAGCCCATCACAGAAAAGATCCAGTCACTGGGACACCCATCACCTTGGAGGGCCAGTCACTGGGACACCAGTCTCAAAGGAGGGTTTCTCAGTGGAGCACCCAACATGGAGGAGGCCCAGTTACTGGACAACAAACACAGGGGAGGGCTTTTCACTAGGTCACCATTATGGAAAAGGGTCACTCACAAAAATACAAATCTCTGAAGAGGTCCAGTCACTGTGGTACCTATAATTGAGGAGAGCTGGTTACTG
>NW_006988845.1:0-817 GCF_000164805.1 Carlito syrichta
CATCACAGTATTCTTTACTGCTGTCATTTCTGACAACAACTCCTTCCTATTTTCCTCTTGTCTCTCCTCAATTTTTTTAATTCTCTCCATTAATGTCTTGATGTCTGGGTTTGTTGCATGTAGCCAGTCATTCTGGGGACTCTTCATTGTCTGTGTTCCGGAATCTGTTTTCTCATTGTCTGATCTCCCAGGGGTCTGTGTAAGACCTATATTCTTCTTTTGGTTTTTCTTCATTTGTGCGGTTTTTCCCCCCTCCTTACTTTTTCCTTCCCTCCACGTCCCCGTCTTCTTTAATTCTGTTATTCAGGGGTAAAGGGATTGGTTTTACTTCTGTTTGTTCAATCTCCTATTCTTTATGTACGTCCTCTTACTTTGTTCAATTCTGAAGTTGCACTGTAGGTTGGAGGTGGTCCTTTTTGCAGTTTTGAGATGTACTTAAGGGGAGAGCTGTGATTCAAAATCTGTCTGCAGGTCCTGGTATTCGCTGACAGGCGTGTGGATAATGTGGAGCCCACTTCCCACTGCCCTGGAATCTTTCCAGGGCAGTGGGGCTGTAGGTTTACTCCCTGAAATAAAATGTGGTTAGCAGAGGGGAAAGAATGGAGCAGACAGTGGGTTGAAAAGGGGAGTGGAGAGATAGAGGAGTAAAGGGGGAAACAAACGAGTGTGCCAACAAATAGAGAGAGAGGCCTATACTGAAACAGATAAAAACAATAGACCACCGCTACAGTCCAACCAACTCTCATACAAACAAAAATAAAACATATAGTGATGCTAGCATACCAGCTATCCAACCATCTTATTAGTGTGCTGTTCC
>NW_006988846.1:0-511 GCF_000164805.1 Carlito syrichta
CGGCAAAACCCTCGGCCCTTCACCATATAAAAGTACAAACGGAAATTTAAGGATTACCAAGCTCATCTTTAGACCAGAGTTACATCCAAATATGGCAAGAAGATACTTTTGTTCCGGGAATCTGGCCTTAGATTTTCCGAGGAACCTAAGGGACTTGTACTACCAGATATCCATTTACAATGCTCAAGAGGACGAGTATGTTGCTGCAGTCCTGAAAAGACTGATCCATAATACTCGCAAGCCAAATATCTCTGAAACATGAGATGAGCTCGAAGCCCTGATTCTTGTTTATCCCGTAGAAAGACACCCTGAGGATTTTTCGGATTGGGGATTATTGTATCACGGATTCCTTATTCTTCCTTAGCGAGGGGCCGTGTAATGTCCTATATATGAGGACTCCCTTTCTCCAGAACCCTTTTTGGAAACCCTGTTTCTTTTATAACCCTTAGCAAGAATGTCATGTAGATATTGTGATGGAAGAACCGTGCAAAACAGGTTTCTTTACTTCTCC
>NW_006988847.1:0-600 GCF_000164805.1 Carlito syrichta
CTCATTAACAGACTCGTTAATTTAGCTAGCTATCTGATTAGCCAACTAGTAAAGTCAGCTAGCTAAGTCAGCTGGCTAACTAGCTAGCTAACTATGTCAGCTAGCTAAGTCAGAGATCTAACTATTTAATTCAGTTATTTATTCTTTCACCTAACTAGTTAGCTAATTAGTTAAATCAGCTGGTTATTCAGACAGTTAAATAGTTAGCTAACTATTTAATTCAGGTAGATAAGTCAGCTAGCTGAGTAGTTAAGTGAGGGAGCTAAGTCAGCTAGTTAAGTCAGCTTCTAATTTAGTCACCTGATTAAGACAGCTAGCTAGCTAGTTAGCTAAAGTGATAAGTCAGCAGGTTGAGTCAGGTTGCTGGCTAGTTAACTAATGGGTTAATTCAGCAGGTTGAGTCAGCTAGCTAGCTAGTTAGCAAATTGGTTGAGTCACCTACTTGACTAGGCTAGATAGCTAGTAAACTAACGTTAAGTCAGCTGGAAGGTCAGCTAGATAGCAAGATAGCGAATGAGTTATGTCACCTGGTTGAGTCAGCTAGCCAGCTCATTAGTTAATGATATGTCAGATGATTAAGTCACCTAACTAGTACGTTAA
>NW_006988848.1:0-933 GCF_000164805.1 Carlito syrichta
TGGCTTAGGAGTGAAAGACCAGCAGGAGGAAGTAACAATACTGGAAACTTTTGGACAAAGTGTCTCTCCGGTTATTACTCCAAGCCCTGACTAAGCATACTATGAACCCATGCTTTCATTTCAAATTCTCAAAACCAAAACTTCTTATACTACAATAACTTTTTATGAAAGGTGTATATAAGTTCAAGGTTTTTTCCTGTCAACTTGATTAATGCTGTTTTGACTCTCATAATCCCCCTGGTAATTGACGGGGGTCAGAGTGTCTACGGGGATGGCCATGCACATTCTAAAACTGGCTTCATGGGATGCTGGTATTTAGAGAACGCTTTTTAAGTCTGTTTTCCCCTGACCTTTTAAATCCTATTAATTGCTTAGACAGTAAGCATTAAAAGTCAAGCCCAGCAAAGCCAAGGAAACTGAAGGGAGCAAAGGAAGTTTCCATTCAGAGGAGCGCAACCAGGATGAAACAAGGAGTGGAGCCCATGTCCAATGTGGGCCAGGTGGAAAACTGGGAATGTTGCTGTGGGAAAGTTCTATGGAAAGGAAGTCCCCTCATCCAGCTTGACCCCAGGGTAAATCAGGAGACACTGGTCATCTCTAGGAGCTTTTTTCCTGAAATTGCCAAGACCTGTGACACTTAGGAATGTTTAAACACAGGATTAACTACCAATTGATTGAAAGACCCCTGACAGGGTTCAAACATCAGATGGTGTTGGACTAGTGGACAGTTCTTTCTTTCTTTCTTTTTTTTTGAGTTGGGAGTCTCACTCAGTCACCGAGACTGGAGTGCAGTGGCCACTCCCAGCCACTGCAGCCTCGACCTGCTGGGCTCCAGCGATCCTTCCACCTCAGCCTTCCAGGTAGCTGGAACTACAGGCTCATGCTACCACACCCGGCTAATTTTGTGATTTATTGTAGAGAGGAGGTCTTACC
>NW_006988849.1:0-816 GCF_000164805.1 Carlito syrichta
CTAGTTAATAAAACAGTTAGCTAACTAGTTAACCAACTCATTAAATCAGCTAGCAATCTCTTTAGCTAACTAGTTAAGTCAGCTAACGAAATCTGCTAGCTGAACAGACAGGAAGCTAAGTCAGCAAGCTAAGTCAGCTAGCTCACTAATTAGCTAGCTATTTAAGTCAGCTACGTAAGTTTGCTACCTAACTAGTTAGCTATTTAGTTAAGTCAACTAATTATTCAGCTAGTTAACAGTTAGCTAAGTATTTAATTCAGGTAATTATGTCAGCTAGCTAACTAGTTAAGCCAGCCAGTTAAGTCAGCTAGATAAGTAGTTAAGACAGCTAGATAAGTCAGCTAGTTAAGTCAGCTTTCTAATTTACACAGCTGCTTAAGACAGCTAGCTAGCTAGTTAGCAAATGGGTTAAGTCAGCAGGTAGAGTCAGGTAGTTAGCTAGTTAACTGAAGGGTTAAGTCAGCTGGTTGAGTCAGCTAGCTAGCTAGTTAGCAAATGGGTTGAGTCAGATGGTTGAGTAGGCTAGCTAGCTTGTTAGCTAATGAGTTAAGTCAACTGGATGAGTCAGCTAGCTAGCTAGTTAGCTAACGAGTTAAGTAACCTGGTTGAGTCAGCTAGTTAGCTTGCTAGCTAATGAGTTAAGTCAGATAATTAAGAAAGCTACCAAGCACATTAGATAAAGAGTAAGCTAACTGGTTAGCTAGCTGGTTAAGTCAGCTGGCTAGCCAGCTGGCTACCGAGTTAAGTCACCTAGTTACTCAGCTTACTGGCCAGCAGGTAAGATAAGCAGTGGAGGTAGTTAGGTCAGCTGGCAAG
>NW_006988849.1:2165-2958 GCF_000164805.1 Carlito syrichta
CCAGTAAAGTCAGCAGGCTAGCTAAGTAGCTAGCTAGTTAAGTCAGCTCGTTAAGTCAGCTGCCTAGCTGGGTAGCTAACTAGTTAAATCAGCTGGCTAGCCAGCTGGCTAGAGAGTTAGGTCACCTAGTCAAGTCAGCTCCTTAGTAAGCTGGACAGCTAGGTAGTTAGATTGTTAAGTCAGCTGGCAAGCATGAAGGATATGTAAGTAGCTAACTAGTTAAGTGAGCTGGCTACCCACCTGGCTAGCTAGTGATGTCAGTTAGTTAAATCAGCTGGTTAGCCAGCTGGCTAAAGAATTAAGTCACCTGGTTGAGTCAACTGGCTAGCCAGCTGGCTAGCTGGTTAAGTCTGCAAGTAAATACAAGTGGTTATCCATCTGCTAGCTAGGTAGCTAGCTAGTTAAGTCAGTTGTCTAGTCAGCTGGCTAGCTGGTTACATCAACTAGTAAAGTCAGCTGGCTAGCCACCTGGCTAGGTAGGTAGCAGGCTCATTAAGCCAGCTGGCTAGAGGACTGGTTAGCTAGGTAAGTCAGCTAGCTAAGTGAGCTTTCTAGACGGCTGTCTAGCTAGGTGGCTAGCAAGTTAAGCCATCTGGCTAGCCAGATGGCTATCTAGTTTAGTCAGCTACTTAAGTCAGTTGATCAGCCGGCTGGCTACCTAGGTGTCTGGCAAGATAAGCCGGTTGGTTAGCAGTCTGGTGAGGTAGGTGGCCAGCTATTTAAACTGACTGGCTAGCCGGCTGACCAGCAGGGTGACTGGCTAGTTAAGGTAGCTGGTTATCTGACTGTCTAG
>NW_006988850.1:0-3597 GCF_000164805.1 Carlito syrichta
TGGATTCTTCTCCTGAAGTTAGGATTTTGGTGGTCTTGCTTTTCCAACTCCTTTAGCTGGTTTGTTAGGCTGTTAATTTGTGATCCTTCCATTATATTCATGTGCACTTGTAGAGATATAAATGAATTCCTCTCTTACTACAGCTTTCATGGCATCCCAGAGATTTTGGTAAGATGTTTCTTCATTTTCGTTTGTTTCCAGATATATTTTTAACTCTATTTTGATTTCACCATTGACCCAGGAGTTGTTTAGCATATGCTGTTTAATATCCATGTCTTTGTGGGTTTTGGGGAAAACTTTTTTGTGTTGATGTTTATTTTTATTCCACTGTGGTCCGAGAAGGTATATGGTAAAATTTCAATCTTTTAAAATTTGTTTATGCCTGTTTTATTGCCACGTATGTGGTCAATCTTAGAGTATGTTCCATGTGGTGATGAGTAGAATGTATATTCTGTGGTCGTTGGATGGAGTGTTCTGTTGGTATCAATTAAGACCATTTAGTCAAGAGTCACATTGAGGTTCCGAATCTCGTTGCTGATTTTTTCTCCTGATGATCTGTCTAGGGTTGTGAGAGGGGTATTGAAGTCCCCAACTGTGACAGTGCTAGAGTTGATATCTTTTTTGAGTTTCGGTAGAAGCTGCTTTATGAAAGTTGGTGCCCCCTTGTTGGGTGCATATATGTTTAAGATGGATATTTCTTGTTGGTTGATTGAACCTTTTATCATTATTTAGTGGCATTCTGTATCTTTTAAAATTTTTGATAGCTTAAAGGGTATTTTGTTTGAAATTAAGATCGTGACTCCTCCTTTCTGTTGTGCTCCGCTCGCCTGAAAGTTTGTTTCCCATCCTCTTACTTGGAATCTGTGAGTGTCACTTCTAGTGAGGTGAGTCTCTTGAAGGCAATAAATAGTTGCCTGGTGATATTTTATCCATTGTGCATTCTGTGTCTTTTCAGTGGTGCATTTAGTCCATTCACATTTAGACTAATTATTGAAATGTGAGAGTTGATCCCTGTCATCACGTTCTTACAAAGTTGTGGTTCCTGTATGTTTGTTGTCTTTCTTATGGTGTTGGAGTTGTTTCATGTGTGTTGTTAATCTTTTGCCTGTACTCTTGTGAAGAATGTTGTTGTTCTTTTTTCCTTTTCTTCTGTGTTCAGTACTTTCTCACGTGTTTCTTGTAGGGGTGGTCTGGCGGCAGCATAGGTTCTTAGGGATTGGATATCTGGGAAAGATCTCAGTTCTCCCTCACTGATGAAACTTAGCTTCGCTGGGTAGGTTATTCTCGATTGAAACTGCTTATCTTTTTGAACTTTGAAGATAGGACTCCAAACCTCCTAGCCAGGAGGTTTTCCGTAGATAAATCTGCTGCTATTCTAATTGGTCTTCCCTGGTAGGTAATCTGACCATTTTTCCTTGCTGCCTTTAGAATTTTTTCTTTTATACCTATTTTATGTTTAGGCGAATTATTATGTGTCTGGGAGTTGGTCTTCTCATTTGATGTCTTGCAGGGGTTCTCTGAGACTCTCTTGTGTTTGAATTTATGCATCACTGATGAGGTGAGGGAAGTTTTCTTGAATAATTTCATGAAATGTTTGTTTCAGTATGGCCTCTGACTCTCTCTCTGTCTCAGGAAGGCCAATTACTCTTAGATTGGGTCTCTTGAAATAATCATTCATCTCTTGAAGGTTTTGTTCTGTCTTTTTAAGCTTCTTTTCTACGTTTTTGACAGTTTGGGTTAGTTTTGTATTTTGGTCTTCAAGGTCTGAGATTCTTTCTTCTGCTTGACTAATTCTGCTCTCCATGCTTATTAGTTTGTTATTTATTTCCATCACAGTATTCTTTACTGCTGTTATTTCTGTCATCAGCTCCTTCGAATTTTCCTCTTGTCTTTCCTCAATTTTTAAAATTCTGTCTATTAATGTCTTGATGTCTGGGTTTGTTGCATGTGACCAGTCATTCTGGGGGCTCTTCATTGTTTGTGTTCCGAAGTCTGTTTTCTCAGTGTCTGACCTCCCAGGCGTCTGTGTGAGCCCTGTATGCTTCTTTTGGCTTTTCTTCATTTGTGCAGATTTTTACTCCCTACTTTTCCCTTCCCTCCACTTCCCCATCTTCTTTAATTCTGTTGCTCAGGAGTGGAGTGATTGCTTTTACTTCTGTTTGTTCAATCTCCTATTCTTCCTAATGTATTTCCTCTTGTTTTGTTCAGTTCTGGAGATGGACTGTGCATTGAGGGTAGTCCTTTTTGCAGTTTTGAGATTTAATTTAGGGGGGAGCTGTGAGTCACAATCTCTCTGCAGATCCCAGTATCCGCAACATGTGTATGGATATTCTGAAACCCACTTCCCACTGCCTTGGAATCTGTCCATGCAGTGGGGTTGTAGGTTTACTCCCTGAAAGCAATATGACGTTAACAGAGGGAAGAGAATGGAACAGGCATTGGGGGGAAGAAGGGGGTGGTGAGTGAGAGAAGTGAGAGGGAGAAGAGATGAGTGTACTGAGTAGGAAGTGAAAAGAGACACAAATACTGAAAAAAGTAAAAGGAAAAACAATAACCATGACTAAAAACTAACCAACAAGCATATAAAAAACTAAAACATGCAATGATGCTGCCTTACAAGCTAAACAACCTCCTTATCGGCATGCTATTCCTCTATACAAAGATGGGGTTTACAGAGAAATAGGTAAAAAAGAAAATGATGATGATAATAATAAGAAGAAGAAGAAGAAGAAGAAAAGGAATAGATTAAAGTCAGTAAACTAACAGAACCAACCGAGCACATTCTGAGACTTTTCCTTTAAATCCAATGTCGTTTCAGCTCTGATTTCTAGCTGTCTTTGCAGGCTGGTAGAATGTTCACAGTTAGGGTCAGTTGCCCCCGGCCTGCTGGAAGACCAGTTCAGATATGGGCTCCCTGCCCGGTCCATTATTGAGATCTGGCCTTGTCTATTTATCAACAGGGAAGAGCATCCATCATTCCCATTTTGATATTGTTACCTTGGATCCCCAGTGGGTGGTGCCATCTCACCACTCCAGTAGACTTTATCAGCAGCTGCTGAAGCCTGCAGCTCGGAGGTTGCCGAGGAATGGAGGAAGCCAGTGATGGTATCTGCAGCGGCCACCTCCCCGTACACGGCGGGGAGCTCCACAAGCCTGGCTCCATGCAAGGGGCGTGGCTTGGGTCAGCAGCAGGTCACTCTGTCGCCCAGGCTGGAGTGCAGTTGCATGCTCATGGCCACTCCAGTGTCTACCTTCTAGACTCTGGTGATCCTTCCGCCTCAGCCTTCGAAGTAGTCGAAACTACAGGCACACGCTAACATGCCCAGCTAATTGTTTGATTTATTGTAGAGACGAGAGATCACTAAGTTGCCCAGACTGGTCTCAAACCCATGGGCTGAGGTATTGCACTCCTCTCCGCCTCCCAAAGTGCTCGGATTACAGGCTGAGTCACTGAGCTGGGCCTCCATACATTTTATAAATTGTAAGTTCATTTCCATTCAAGTCTATTTTTAAATTTTCTTTGATGCTTTCTGTCTGAAACCTAGGATTATTTTAAAGCGTATTGTTTTCATTTTCAGGTTTTTTTGAGATTTCCAG
>NW_006988851.1:0-581 GCF_000164805.1 Carlito syrichta
ACTCTTCTCTCTGATGACTTTCCCAGTGATAGCTCTTCTATGTGGTGGCTACACCAGTGACTGAGACTCCTCCATAAGGGGTCCACCAGTGACTGGCCCTCCTCCATTATGGGTGGTCCAGTGGCTGGGCCTCCTCTTTAATAAGTACCCCAGAGACTGGCACTCTTCCATAATAATTTATCCAGTGGTTACCCCTCTTCTGTGATGGTTGTCCCACTTTAATGGGCCTCCGCAGTAATGAGGTTCCAGTGACTAGCCATATTTTGTGATAGGTGTCCCTGCGACAGGCCCATCTTTGGGACAGGTGCCTGTATGACTGCCCACCTCTGTAATGGGAGTCCTAATGACTGGCCTTTCACTTTTTGGGTGCCACAGTGAAAAGCTGTCTTCTGTGAAGTGTCCTTGTAATTAGGCTTCCTCTTGATTCTTGCCTTTGTGACTTGTCCGCCTTTGTGATGACTTCCACAATGACTGGTCCTGGTCTATGATGGGTACCCTAGCGAGTGCCCATCCTTTGTGACGGGTGCACTAGTAACTGGTCCTCCTGTGTGATAGGTGCCCCAGTCTCCTGCTGAATAATA